>NC_080572.1:244435335-244735335 GCF_030247185.1 Malaya genurostris
AAGGCGGAAACTATTAATTTATGTGTATTCTGTAATTGATATTTTAGCTATCTGGTTAGTCTGTGTTTGTCGTTTATCTCGAACCAATTCGAATGTTTACATGAACCTCATTTGAAGCCCGCTCTCACACTATTGAAAGAGATATTTTGTTACTTCAAGAGATCAACTGACGGTGGTTAAACTGAGTTTTGTTTTGAAGAGAATCGATTGAAGAACTGAATTATGCCCGTTCGGAACGTCTGTGAACGTTGCGCCAGTCAGAATGTGAGCTTTACTGCAGTAGAGAGATCGTCAGTGTGTTTCACATTCGATTTCAATTGAATTGAATGAAGTTTTACTGCACTGCTCATCGCTATGATATTCTGGAACAAGAAGTCGAATCTGGACAAAATTTAATAGCAATATATGGGACTATATGGTATGATCAAGATAAAAATCGAACTCTTCCCCTTCAACACTAAGAGTGTTTCTCTTCAATCCTTCACAGTACCATCCACTTTGAGCAACCATATCTCGGGAACAACTTGATATTTTTACATAAAATTTACACTGTATCAAACTCTACTAAAGAATAATAACTTAAATATTATGCAACCCATAGCATTGTTCCACGCTCGAAATGAACGATCGAAAAACCCCGTTTAAAGGAACAGTAAGTATCAGTAAGATTGTTCTGTTTTTCTCTGAGGGCCCCTCCAAAAACGGAAATCCTGGGTACGGGCTTGTACATAACACATTATCGTAAAAAAACTCAAATTTCGTCGTATTCAGTCATAATAGGTATTTATATTTTGATCAAATTAAAGCTGTAGGATGAACATCGTAAAATAGCTTCAATCAACTATCAACGGTTGATCTACACACTTAGAAAAATTACTATCTTTATAGATGCACATAAAAGGAGCGTCGCGGTTCACTTACATTCACAATACATAGCATGTAGTGATAAGTCATATCAATTACTTAACAGTAAATTTAGCTGAAGCTTACATCGATTCAGACGCAACATTTATTTTTACATGTTAGTAGATGTAATATTGTGTCAAGCGTAAATTTCATTTTTTATAAGAGTGTACGGACATCCCGTCAACGGGTTTCCAGGAGAAGTTGTTCACTTGAGCAACACCGGAGCAGCGGCAGCTGCTACGTACGGAGCAGAATAGGCCAATGGAGCAGCGAAATATGGTGCAGCAGCATATGCTGCCAGAGGGGCTATGTTCCCGTGGTATGTGCGCTCGTAGACGGCCGAAGCCGGGGCAGCGGCTATCAGTGGTGCGCTGTAAGCCAGAACTCCGGGTTTCGGGTCAGCCGAAATCGAAGCGACAGCGATAACGACGAATAAACAGATCTGAAATTAAAATCGGTTAGATCGAAGAATTGATCGAATGCGAAAAGTTCTAGAACTTACAATCTTGAACATTTTTAAATTGATTATTGATTTTAACTACACAGTAGTGATAGTGGCTTTCGAACTTACGTAACTGACGCTTTTGATCGTCTACCGATTCGTATTTATATTTGATCGAAGTTCCCACGGTTCTTGAAAAATTCGGCTTCAACACATTTTGTCCACCGTCATTGTGGGGGAGCAGAATGTTTGGAGGACATCATCGTACTTGAGTAGCCAGCAACGGACGACGCTGGACGTGATTGCTCGCAAAGGACACCTGAAAATCATGCGGGTACCGGTGGTCGATGGCTACAAAATCGTAAAGAATTCATAGCAAATAGTTCCAACGCAACGGTTTTGCCGTACGACAACGGTGACATTGATTGCCGCATTCGTATGAATCAATTATGCGCAGACCGTTCGTTAAAGACCGCAAGGGCTGGCGTATAATATAAATACATGGACCGAGTAGGTCAATCGTTCAATCGTTAGTAAACAAAATAAGTTGACCATGGACAATCCGCGTGATTTTATCGATAATGTAACAGGACTTGTAGTAGTTATGGAAATTCTATGGCTTGACATTAAATAAATGCGATATGGTTAGAGCATACATTTTCAGTTTGTCCTAATATAATAGTACAATGAATACTGGTCCTCTACCACTGTTACACAGAAAAAAAATTGAAAATTCTGCGGGTGACCCGACAACACCAAGTTCTGCATCGGAATGTGTCCTGACTTTATTTTTTTGCATACTCTGGGAAATTTTCGAAGTACTAATAAGGGGGTGATTGTTTTGCTGGTATCTTTTTGGCAACACTGTTTCGACAGATCACGCGTGAATCGTGTCTTGTGTCATTGTCAAACTTATTCCGTTTGGTCTATAACTTAAACATGAATCGACTTACAACGTCTAACATTAGGTGAATGGGCGCTGGCGAAATTGAAGGAAGATTTACTTTTTTATCGAAAAATTATGTTCAGTGACGAAGCTCATTTCTGGTTGAATTGATACGTCAACAAACAGAATTATCGCATCTAGAATGAAGACCAATCAGAAGCATTGCAAGAGCTACCAATAGCAGCCCTTACACGTGACAATATTATTGTCAATCCAAAGTATTGTCAATACCGTCAATCCAATTGACTTGGTAACTTGAGTCCGCATTTTTCGAAATAATTAAGCGTTTGAAGCTTCAAATATTGCAACTGAACATTGAAACATTGAGAGAAGAGTCAATTGTACATATTTGACAGTTTCCTCTCTGGAGAAAAAGTATTGTCGGATTGATGAGCAGTTTTGATTTTTTGACAATATTTTCGTCAATCCAATGAAGTTTCCATTACATAATCAAAAGTATTGTCAATACTCCTTGTATTGACAATAATATTGTCTCGTGTAAGGGCAGCTAATGCATCGCAGAAAAGTCACTGTTTGGTGTTGATTATGGGCCGGTAGCATCATCGGGCCGTCAGAGCTGCTAACTATTTTTTTTTAAATATCTGTATTTGGCGGAAAAATTAATCTGTACAACATCTTTTGCGATAAATGTATTGAGGGCGCACCGGTTTTGAGAGCAAAAGAAAAGGTCGTACCACCTGGCTCAACACTATACAACCAAATGGTATTTATCTGTACGAAAACTGAATAATCGTAAGCATACATCTGTATTACTGTATCGGATCCAAAAATCGGTATAAATACCGATAAATCGATATAGTTGGCATCATAACTGTGAATGGTGAGCGCTACCGTGTGATGATTGAAAATTTTTTGCCCAAAATGGAAGAATGCCTAACATGTGGTTTCAACAATACGGTGCACATCCCACACGGTACGCGAAACAATTATCAAATTAAGAGCCGCTTTCGGTGGACAGTTTATCTCACGTTTCGGGTTCGTCAGTTTGTCACCTAGATCGTGTGAATTAACGCCTTTGGAGTATTTCTTGTGGAACCATGTTTAGGCTCATGTCTACAAGGATAAACCAGCAACGATTGACGCACTGCAAGCCAATATTGAAGCATTTATTCGTGACAAATCGATCGATAAGTTGGAGAGAGTGTGCCAAAATTGGACCTTGCGCATGGCTATCTAAAGCGAAGCCGTGGCCAGCATTAGCATGAAAACATCTTCAAACATTAAATTATATTGATCGTTTTATCGGTTCCAATGAAGATTTAAAAAAATTTCTTTTTTGTGTTTTTTTGTTTTTGGAAGATTAAATCGTATACCTTTTAAAAAATCACCCTTTAGATGGACAATGGAAATACTATTTTGCTAGTCGGACTTCCATTTATTCCATTTAACGTGCTATAGTTGATGATTATTCGCAACACTATAAATAAAAAGAGGTAAATACTACAGTTATATAATTTATTGAAATTTTAAATGCCTCTGAAGATCAATGAAGCAATCCACTTTAATTATCAGATTATTCGTAACCTCTTATCTAAATGACGATGACATTTTATCTTATCTAAATGATGATGATATTTCATCGACAAATTCTTCTGCATTTAATATGAAAATGTATTTTCATTAGTTTATATGCATATGCATATCTGACAAATCGATTGTAGCCATCAAGTCAATTACATATTAAGTGTGAAACATTTGAAGTGAAACGAACTGAAATTACGTGAAGAGAATTATTAAATTATGCTTTACTGGTTATAGAATGAAAAATTCAGTTAGCATTTGTATAAATTTGCAAACATTTTTTGAAATCTGTATAAAATCTATACTCTACATAAAATCTCTATGAACATATCTATATAACAGATAAATCTGTAAAAATAACAACTCTAGTGTAAGATAACAGTCTCTAGTTGAAATTTGTGACCCCATTTGCGCCAATGAAACAATTTACCATACTAAAGACGTGTGCAAAATTTCATGTATATCGGAGAATCGCTCTTCATCAAAAGAAAGTAGTTATATTTGCCTTGCTCGTATAGAAAGGTTATGAAATCACTGTGCACTGTGGAACCCGATACCCGAACCGAGGCCCGAAGGGCAGAGTGTCATATACCATTCGAATCAATTCATCGAGATCAGAAAATGTCTACATGTTTGTGTGCATGTATGTATGTCACACTTTTGTGCCCTCAATTTTCTCAGAGATGGCTGATTTTCTCACTCACATTAAAATAAAATGTCTTGTAGTCCCATACAAAGTTTCTGAACCATCTCGCGTTTAATTTCAACTTTTAATTAAAATTTGACAGTCGACCAGTTATTTTGACATTGTCAAAAATAATCCTGCTCGGAAGCATGGTTATTTTTGACAGTTCAATAGTTATTTTCCGGCAATGAAAAAAAACCATGCAAAATGGCACCGTCTAATTCAAATCTTTAGTAAAAATTGAATGTGTATTTTTTTTATACTTTCAGTCAAATAAAATACCCCAATAGAAAGTTTCAATACATTGTCAAACAATGTAAGTTTTTATCGAAGTTCTTACGTTCCCTGATGTATTGCAATTTTTATATCACTTTATATTTTATGTTCAGTGCGAAAAATCCCTAACTTTACATCCGTCGTCATACTTTAAAATGGGCCGCAGATTTTATTTTATTTTACATCATTTATTTATACCCGGCTTTAACCTAGCTAGCGCAGGTTTCGGTAAATTTAAATACTTGACAAAAAATAAATGCTCAACTGTCGAATTTTGATTAAAAGTTAAATTGATTCGCGAGATGGTCAACAGCCTTAGTGTTTGTAGAATCGTAACACTAGCCATGTAACTATTCTGTACACTGTGAAAAGTCTGCGAAGTCCTCTGAATCAGGTCAATTTCCGCATTTCGGAATGTAGTACATAGACATATTAAATATTGTTGGACTGTGTATTAGGACCCTTTCCATTCTGTAAATCTAATCTTACGTTCCTTCAGATTTTCGTCTGCTTCGTTCAATGATCCTAAAATAAAAAAAATATTAGCAATTAAGTGACCGAACATTTGAACATAATTTAAAAATATTGAAATAATTTCTCTTAGAATAAAGTAATGTTATTGATGGAGCAAGCCAATCCCGCTGTTTCATTGTGATAAACAAAGAAAATGTTTACCTCGTGCAGAGATGCCAGGTAAAAATTTCAACCACCTTCAAGCAGGGTTTTAAAAGTCTGTAAACTCCAAAAAAGCCTGCGTGCTCAAGTTTTTTATGCAGGACTTAGCAAGCAAAAAAAACAGCGATAATTTCAAGTCTGTCAATTTTTGTATGTGAAAATTTTAATTTTCAAAAGTCTGCAACAAAATCATGTCCGCAGTTTTTTTCAGAAATTTTCAAATTTTCAAACAAATCTGCAGACCTGGCCTATTACTCAAAAATCTGTAAAAATTTACATACGAAAAAAAAAAGAAAACAGCAAATTTATAGAAAATTCTACAAACTTGACATCTCTGGACATCTCTGCATTGGTCGACAGATAATTTCACGAATAAACGACTTCCTACTATATAATGTGAAATGCCTCACCTAGAGTGACTATAATCAGAGTGGCGACAGCTGTTCGTTTGGAATGACAGCTACCAGCAGAGATGCCATTTATACAGATTTATCTGTATTATACAGATTTTTACATCCTCATACAGATTTAATACAGAATACAGATTTTATACAGATTCCCTAAATTTAATACAGATTTATACAGATTTCGTAAGAAGTAATGAAGAAAAAATAATCTGTTTTCGTCGGAGCTATCTTTTAGTATTTGATTGCAGTGACGAGATGAAAGTTTATTAAACAACGGACAAATCACAAATTAAAGTAAAAATTTGTGTGCATATGTTTGATGATCAACATAAAAAAAACATTTAGATTACAATTTGAAGCTTTATTGTTAGGCTAAGGCCGTAGAGCACGAGAAAGCGGAGCCAAACTTGGTACTGACCAAAGCGAGTAATGTACTTACAGTAAATTGAAAGGACCATGTCAGGGGGAAAGCTGAGTAAATTTATCGCTTGCACTCTAACAGTGCCCCTTTGGCTTTCTGAAAGAAAGCTTCCCTCTTTTGGTCTGCTAATGCCATCCAGCAGCTCGGTTCAGCTTCTCGTGGTCATTCTGTCTGCGGCCTGAGAATTGTATGACCTGACTGTCATATTAAATCAACTTTTAAAATCTAGAAAAGTATATGGAATTGAAATTTAATTGTTTTTTGTGAACTACGAAAATAAAAAATTAATTCTCATAGAAACTCTCATTCTATAACCATAATCTGTTGAGATAGCGTTAAACATCATTTTATTCTAGAAATTTCATTTTATTTGTGAATACAGATAAATACAGATTTTTTATACAGGGTGATACAGATTTTCTCTGAAAATATCTGGCATCTCTGGCTACCAGTTCCAAACGAGCAAACGACCTGTCAATTCAATGTAAAGCTAATGGAATGTTTTGAATTGTTGCCAACATTACGAATGAGATGTCGTCACTCTGGTTATTGGCACTCTAGCCTCACCTATTGTGCAGAATGTGAACTATATATATATATATATATATATATATATATATATATATATATATATATATATATATATATATATATATATATATATATATATATATATATATATATATATATATATATATATATATATATATATATATATATATATATATATATATATATATATATATATATATATTTAAAGTCGAGGTAAGGAATATACTATCACAGATTTAGTGTAATACGGCAACACGGTACAAAAAATGACACTGAAATCCTCATCGGCCAAACACACTAGAAGCAAATTATACGCTAAACTTGTTTTCTTCAAAGTTGTGTTCATTGTAACTTTAGTCAAACAGTACCCATGTTTGCTGTTTTTTTAAAGAATGGATAACATGAACAGTAAAGGAGAAAATCGTCAATGAATATTCTGAAGTTTGTTTCAATCCTCACTTAGGGGTTGTCGTACATTTTCGGTCCATTGTTTTACCAGTTTATCATTCACTGAATATATCAACGAAATAAGAAATTCGACCTCCTTAAACTTATTTTCATCTATGTTCCTAGCTTTGTTTTACTATGCGATGCCACTTGAAAATATTTTAATAATAAATATAAATATAAATAATTTCACTCTTTTTCCCAGCAAACAAAGTATCGCCATTTTTGTTGGTGTGGAGCATGAAAGCCGAAGCTATCGAAAACAAGTAGATTGATAGTTTCGTCTTCTGAAATGTTTTGGGATATTATATTTGAGATTTTAACACAATCGAAATTTGTAAGCTAAATTGTAAGCATTTATACGAAGCAAAGAATAACTTGATTTGTTTACTTTCGTAAGATTCTACCTTCTTTAAGAAACCTGTATTCGTTCATGCGGTCAGCAATTTTATTTCTCACTGTCTTCTAATTAACACATTGTCAAAATTTTAATTTTTATTCAAATCAAACAGAGATCATTGTTGATATTGAAGGGGTTAATTGGTTTAAAAAAATCGTTTTCTAGCTTAAAATAATCATAAATCAAATTTGAAAATCTACTAACAGTTTTTTTTTTAAATTTTAAACATGTTCCAATTACCAGATATTTGGGCGTAGTCGAGGGGCAGATCACTTTAAAAATGCGCATTGTGAACCTTATTTCTCTATGAGTTTCAACCAAATGTTGTAAATAATGCTACATTATAATTGTCAAATTTATCTCACCCCGAGGTAATTAAATCGATATTCAAAAAATATCTTCACTGGACTGAACATCGCTTCCTATCCCCTGTGGAAATCTTTACAACTAGATCAAATATGCGTACAATCATAATTTTGTACTGTATACAAGTTCTGAATAAAAAATAAATAATAGTGTTGACATTCGAGTTTTTATGATATAAATATGGATATGCTTTGATGTATATTTGCCAGTAAAGAACAAAAAACCTTTGGTTGGATGCATATAATTCACTTCAGAAAGATACGAATCAAACATCGTTTTAATAAATCAATTCAGTCATACATAATTTTCTGAAACTTTGCGAGTATATATATGAATATCCGCAAATGTCCTTCCCCTTGATTTAGAACAAAAATAGAGAACTCTTTTAAATTTCTTTCACTGCTCATGTAACCACGACGCATTTTAATCTAACATTAGAGTAACAGAGGTATTTTGGCCACTTCATATATTTTGGCCCACCCAACAAACTTTATGGATTTAATCGATGTTAAGTAACCCATGTTGCCTTAATTTGAAGCTAATCACATTGAATTACCTATTGCGGAGGGGGTTTTCAAAAATATTACAACATTTGATGGATATTTTTACAAAGTGGGTCAAAATAAAATCAATCCTAAAATGGGCCCTTCTACCCTATTTTAGCTTTAAAAATTTGCGTAAAGAAATTGATAAAAGGCAAGAGAGTTATACATGTTTTTTATAATTATAATAATGTATTTATAATGCTATTATGAAGCCTAAAAGGGCGATTATTACACTCTTCTAAGATCTGACAGGTGAAACAAAAATTGTGCATTAGTATTGGCAACTAATGTTAAATTTAAACTAGCTTCAAATTATTGAACTAATCATTTCATCAACTCTAAGGTATTGATTGAATGCAGCTATTTAATTTCCTTGCAATGTTATGCAATGTTGCACCAAAATGTAGCACTAGATGCCGATATATAGCATGGCAAAAATTTGTTGTAGGATACTTCATTACATTTTGAATGCAGATTAATTTAAAGTGTGCAGGATTAGTGTAATTAAAAATCAACAATGTATAAATAGATTTGTAAATTTGCAGTGATATAATGCATATAGTTACTTGGGTGATTCTTTGCATTTTTAGGTAATTAACATATTACATAAACCAGATTAACGAGTGATGACCTCAATATTTAGGTAAATGAAAGATTGCCCCCTGTGCGTAGGGTGTTACGGTCATGGCAACTTCGGCAGTGTTCGCTGCCTATTGCTTACGTTCATGTAAAATTTTGAATGATTCAGTTACTATCCATAACGAACTCAAAAAGAGTAATCGGTTATTTAACTAAAATTTGGTTGGCACCCAAGTTTTTTCGTGCCTACTTTTAGGTATCTCATAGAAAAGCTCGACAATGAACGATTTCTCCTTAAAAAACTCGATTTTCAGTGTTGGTATTTAGTTTCAATGTTGGTAGAGAAAAGTTAGCGCAAAAAAAAAAACGTTACATACACACATACACACACATACACGCACACACACACAAAAATTTTGCGTACTCGACGAACTGAGTAGAATGGTAATGACACTCGGCCCTAAGGGCCTCGGTTCAAAAGTCGGTTTTCACAGTGATTGCATAACCTTTCTGAATGAGAAAGTCAAAACGACGTGTTTTGTGTGTGTGTGTGTGTGTGTGTGTGTGTGTGTGTGTGTGTGTGTGTGTGTGTATGTGTGTGTGTGTGTGTGTGTGTGTGTGTGTGATTAAGTAGGCCAATAATTACGAGGACTATGAAAATAATAGCAAAACAATCTTGTTTAATTAAAAATTACGCCATGTCCAAAATACCTTCCATATTTTAAGATTTTCGCTTCAGGTTTAACCGACTGACGGTGTAGTGAAAGGTGATGAGTCTTCCTTCTATCTTGATCCAGAAATCGATTTTTTTCTAGATGTGGATAATAAACAATGTATACTACCTTGATCAAAAAGTTCCCGGAATTCATTCAGAAAACTCAAAATACAACAAAATCGATATTGTCCCCTTCAGAATACTCCCCATCGATTGCAACACACTTATGCCAGCGCTTGATCCAATCATCGAAACAGCTTTTATATTCAGTTTTCGGTATGACCATCTATGAAATTCTGTGATATTCGTGAATGGTATTCGTTTCGTTTTATCCAAATGTTCACGGGTAACGATGGCATTGTGTGAAGGCGCGTTATTGTGGTGCAAGATCCACGAGTTGTTTGCCGACAATTCTGGTCCTTTTCGGCAAATTGTTTCACGCAAACGCCTCATAACGCCCAAGTAATACTTCTTGTTGACGGTCTGGTCTTATGGAAATTCATGATACGCAACCTCCTTGTAATCAATGATCATCATTCACAGACTCACGGTCACTTCTGAAACGTTCGTGCCACTGACAAACGACTGTTTTCTTCAGAGTATCGTTGCAGAAACACTCTTTTAGCATTTTCAATGTCGTAGCACCATTGAAACTTTTTTTAAAGCGCAATTTAATGTAAACTCGTTGTTGCACTCATTTTCATTTTGAAAATTGTTCAATATCAGGGACACGCACAATCGCAGATGTACTCTATACAGCGTAACTTTTACAAATGTTCAGGTATCAAGCTGAAAAATTGATGGAATATCAATAACATTTGTGGCAACCTAAAAAAATATAATCGGGTGACTGAAAGCGCCATACATTGATGATTCCGGGAATTATTTGATCAAGGTAGTAAGTTCTCGACCAGGGTCCTGCAAAAAGTAATATAATAGTTATGTTTACCTACTATTTACTAATGGTGGGTATTTTGCCACATTGAAAATTTCGATTTTAACGTCACCAAAAACACCACATAGAACAGAAAAAATTGGTTTTAAACATCGAAGTTCAGTTGTTTTTACTTCACGTCGTACATTGCAATATCATATAGCGATAACTTTTTGCATTTAAGTAGACAGATTGAAAAATTGTGCTTTGAGCAAACAAATTTGAATTTGAATTAGAGATGACATTGTTCTATTGATAGCTAGAATAGCTTCCATAGAGTAGAATCTATAAGTTATGTTATGTAAAAAGAGCTTTCTAAAAAGTGTGCGAAAATATAGTTGATTTATATTTTTTTCATGAGCCAAAATACAATTGGGGTGGCGGAAATAAACAAAAAACATGATATTTGGAATCGACAATTACAAACACAATCTCGATAGTATTATGTCGCAACATGCTTCATTTCGTAGAAAAAATGTGTATTAGTAATCTCTGTTTGAAATTGGACCATATTGTATTGAATTAAAACACTAATTTCGCAATATTTTGCAACTGCTTCCTAAAGTGAGCGAAAAATCCTGTTTTACCCTAAAGCTATTACTGTGAAAGAACTTCATCCCAGACAAGCGCTCGAAACAAATTAAACTCAGCTACAGGGGTTGTGTAGAGTGAACCCACTGATACCAGTACACACTCTCTTTGCTTCGGAAAATGAACCGAAGTGAAGTCCGTTCGCTCAGCTTCATTCCATCACACTATCGATGTGCAGTAGCAGCAAAGCAAATGCTAGAAAGTGTGTAGAGTCCAAACCCTATTGTCATACATTAACCAGTCAGTGCCGTGTCTAGTTCAGTCGCACATCAACGCATCCAGTTCTGTGAGCAGCTAACAAGGGCGAATTAGGAAGGCAAAGCAGAAGTGAGAAAAAGATCAAAGCGATAAAGTGTAATAGAAGAACCAGTTTAATTTTTTCGCTCGCCTGTCCTTCAGAGCACGCAATTTTGGTCGCCCTGTGGATGTTGTCCGATCGCAAAAAGTTGCAAAAATTCGTTCGAAAAGGTGTGTTTTCCTGCAGCGCCGTCTCGAATCGGTGAAAAATTATTGAATTGCAGTGTTGGTACGGTGTTTTTCAGGTGTTGAACGGTCACCTGTGCGTAGGGTGTTACGGTTTCGGTTCTTCCACGGCTATCGCGCGACAGTGCAGTAATAATCAATCTCACGAGACGAGATAGAAGCAATATCAAAGATTAAGAGGTTCCAACCAATCGGAGAGATTTTTCGGTTCGATTGATTTCGGTTTGAATTCAGTCTTCTTTTGTGTGCCTATGCTGACATCTTGGCAGAAAAAAAAGGATTCGAGAAAATTTTATCGCTATCTATACATACAAATACAGCGTTTTACGTGTGTAAAAGTTTGTGTAAAATAAAAAGAAAAATTGTGCCCCAACCCATCAGTCGGTGGTTGAATCTAGAAGCATAAAAGTTGTTCAATCGAGAAGAGGAGCAGAGTGTGTTTTCTATGTTATCGCCTGCAGTTTTTCCTCAGGATTCCGTGTAAATCAACTGTGACCGAAACGAGGATTTTTTCTCCTAAAGGAAAGTTTACCAGAAGGTAGGTTTTTCCGACGATTATCTCGAGTCTGCAACGTAATAACGTGACATTCGAATTTTGCAATTAACTAACGGGGAGAATTTAGGGAAAATTGTGATGTGAAAAAATCTGCATGAAATTGATAATTTTCTCTCACCCATACCGCGAAGGCAGACTCTGTCTGCTATTGTATCAGTCGAATGAGTAGCGTAGCGCACAGAAAGTGTACGAGAGCAGTACTTACACATTAAATTGGCTTCTATGGTATGGTGTGCAAAAAACATGAGCCTATTGGACGGCTCTCCCTTGATTGCAAATATATATATAGGGACACAGCCAGTGAGTGGCAGTGTGATCAGAAATTGCTGAATATTAAAGATGAAACAACCGGTTGGACACTTTTAACAGATCTTTCGCTAATTAAATATTTAAAGAAAATTTTGCATTATTGGTCATCTTAAAACTAATTACAGTTACATAATTAGGCTGCATAAAGAAACTACGAACTTTTGTGTTTACTCCAGCCATTAGGGTTTATGCAGTTTTCTCTGCAATCAGTTCAGCTGCTTTTGTCCAAGATTTTCGAAATTTTTCTATAGTTTTCGTTTGTTTATATGCACACTTAAATTTTTTAGCTGAGTCTCGGCAAAAAAATGCCGAGATTCGCACAGCCGAGTAATCAGCAATCATCTCGGCAAAAATAAAATAACTGAGCGTCTCGGCACCCTCAAATTTGACAAACGTCAAATATTGCCGAAATCGCCAGCATAAGATTTACTGTTTGCTCAGTGAAACGTTCGCTGAATATTCGGCAATAAAATAAAACGAAAAAATGAAAAAAAATTACCGAATCATCAGTAATTAAAAATTCAGGCAATTAATTTTGTTTGTAATTTCTAAACATTATAAACACACCATTCAGGATCAAAAATTCATTTTATTAACACTTAAAGGAGGCTTACAAATTTGTTGCCAGTAGTGCTTAAAGCCTCTACCTTAAAACATGTAGCATAATAAAAAGCGGCGTTTCCGGATTCGGCCACCTTGAGTCGAGCTGGAAATATGAAAATTAAAATAAATATACAAAAATTTTCGATATTTAATGATGCATATACGGTATTGTTCAAAAAATAAACTTACTTGGATCTATTGAATTTGTCCATGCATTGGGTTATTTTTTCGCATATTCCCCAAAGTTTTGTCTCGAGGACTCTGAGCCCCGTGTTGGGTGTTTTTCCCTTATAATGTGATCTGATAAAGTCGCTTTTTATAAAGCGAAACATGTCACTATATTTATTCAATATTTTTACTTGCAAGTTTCTTCGAAGATTATCCATTTTTTCACTCGAGAATTTCATCAGAAAATAATCGCGCAATGCGAAGCGAAAATGTAACGCGGCAATAAATGACAGCTGTCGTGCTGAATCTCGGCAACAGCTAGCGCATATTCCGAAATCTCGGCAAACGTCTCTGCTGATGTCGGCATATCTGTTGTTTACTGATAAATTCAGCAAGCAATTATGCCAAATTTCGGCAAAGTGAAGCATTTTACCGAAATATATGTGAATGCATTTAACGAAGTTCAGAAACATGCGTATTGATTACTGAGCAATCAGCAAATTTAGGTGTTGCTGATCAGTTTCGGCATTTTATTATGCCGAGCTCAAGAAATGGTTTTAAGTGTGTGGAAAGAGTTCTCTTTTCACAAGAGCCAAATCGCCAAACCTCTCGTTAGGTCGCAATTTCGAGCAGTTAGGTGGATTCGTCTCTTTTGGTACAGCATGGACTCTATTCGCTTTATATCATCTTAAAACATCCTTGGGGTAGTGATAAGATGCCAAATCAAGCTAGAATAGCTTCGTGGCTACGTAGGAATGGTAACAGTTGCTTCTTTAGGCATTTTTCGCGGTATATTTCTATTTCCATCGTTCCGCTAGTGATGAAGCTGTGACTTGCTTGACCACAGCTGCATATTGCCTGATAAACCAAATTTTTTTTTGGTAAACTTGGTTTTTTATTCGTTCTGAAATGTTCCTTCACGCCGTTCCGTTGCATGACAGTATGAAAAACATTCTGGGAAGCTGCTTAAAGTCTTCCAGCACATAAGTTTCATCGGCCATTATCACGCAGGAAAAACTTCTTCAAATAATCACGATACAACTTGCGAGCCTTGGTTTTATCCCTCACATTCTGTTTATCATTACGGTTTGGTCCAGCTTTTTTTCACTTTGAACACCTTCTCCGCTCTCTGGTGCCTAAAGTATGCACGAAAGTTGGAGACATTTTTATTTCTCTAGCTAACTGTGGTACGGATCGAAACATCTGAATCTCTTCTGCTTATAACATATTTCCACAGAATTCGTTCACGTTGGTTCGACCTAGAACCGCGATTTCAAATTCATATCCAGAATAAAGTAGCCGAATATATGCCCGAAAACAAGGTCTAGAATCCATGCCTAAGTACTAAATTCAGAGGCTATAAATCGAGGTTCTGGATCCTAGTTCAGAGTTCAGGTCAAAAATCTTCGTTCAGAATCAGGAATCCTGGTCCAGATTTCAGAATCCAGGTTCATGTCCGTAATTCCAGCCCAGAATCCAGTTCAGGTCCAGAATCTAAGTCCGGAACTCAGGTTGAGATCCAGAATTTGTACGTGAGTCTGGACGTGAACTTGGATTTCCTACCAGTTTAGGTCGTGAATCCTGATTTTGATCCAGATTCAGTTCTTGGATTTGAACCTGGGCTTGAATCTGAACTGACCATAAAACTGGTTCAGGTCTAGATTTTGGAACTGGTCCTGGACCTAGACTTGCCATTATACGGGTCTTGGATCTGAACTTGAACCAATGATATTCCGGAATCCTTGTTCAGAATTCAGACAAAGCATTCGGAATTTTGGTTCAAAGTTCGGGTTTAGTTTTCAGAATCCAGGTCCTGGTCCAGAATGTAAGTGCATTCCAGAATCCAAGCCTAGAGCTCAGGTCCAGAATCTAATTCCGGAATTCTAATTGAGATCCAGAATTTGTCTATGGACCTGAAATCATACTCCAACAGCAGGACCTAGACTTACTTCTTCACTAGTCTTGTTTCTGATTTTGGTAGATCCAGATCTTAAATCTGGGGATTTCAGTGTAAAAGACAAAGAACGTTCTGGTAAACATAAAAACATGATTTATTTTACGTTTCGTTTTTGACTATTCAGTGCGTAGCAATTTATGTTGAACTCCTAGCGCGACCTGACGGCTCAACATAAACCGCTAGTCAGACGTAAAGTTAATACTTTTTGCAAAACACTTTTTGTTATTACACCTGAGTGTAATGTCTAAAGTGCCGTCTCAGACGAAATAAAGATGCCGAATTTCAAGAATTGTTAAATATAGACAATATCCAAACACAAAAACAAATGACAGAGAAGTTAAACGTTTGACGTCTAACGATTTCTAATCGTCTACATGTTATGAACCACATTCAGAAGGTTAAGAAATAGGTTCCTCATGAGCTGAATGATAAATAGTAAAAAAGCGAGAAATTGTGAGCGAAATTTTACTTTCTTGTCATGAAACAAAGGGTTTCCTGTACCGGGCAATGAGAAATAGATTTGTTTTAGGAATTCCAATCGGTGAAAATCTGACCAATTATCAACGGCAAAACCCAATCACTTCTGAAAGAAAAAGAGATCAAAAAGGTGTCTTGCACTACTGTAGCTTCTCAAACCAGAGAGAACTGCAAATGCTAATCGCTACCGTCTGGAAATGATGACATTGAATCAAACATTGCTCGAAAATTAACCAGAATGCTTCACAAGACAGGAGAAAGTCATTTTGCAGTACGACAACGTCCTCGCACACAGCGAGAAGATGGGCTAAACTGTTCATTTCAAAGAACAGTTCAGTACTGCAAAGTTCGTTTGAAAGAACTAGTTCTCCAGAGCCGTTCGTTCACTCTTTTGATAGTTGGTATGTTTGTGCAAAGGTCGTTGCGATGATTCGTTCCATTCATGTGTTTGGAATTTTGTCCCCCGTCTTATTTTGGCACTAAATTTTACCTTGATGCTCGTTCATACCAAACATTTTAGAAAATTTGAACTTTGAATTATTTTTGAATATCTAAACTATTGAAAATTTGTTCATAAATTGTTGAACATATTTCTGATGGAGTGAAGAAGAAATTCGGTTGCTGCCTTAAATACAACAGGAGATATTCACGATTAAGTTCTACCCATTCTTGTATATAGACAATTTTAAAAAGGCGCCCCACAGCAAAGTAGTTCGTATTCGGTTTTCTCTAATTAAAAATTAAAATTGCGTGTAATAGCTGCGGCCGTCAAGATACCAGAAGGCACAGTCGATCAAAAACAACAACGTGTCGATGACTAGGAGCAGTGTTTGGCCATGTTTACAAGTAATAAGTCAGTGTTTTTGTGTAGATATGTGACAATTCAAATCGTTTTATGGCACATTTTGTCTCCCTGTCTAGGCAACAACCTACCTCTAGCATGCTTCGCGTAGGACAGAAACGTTAGCTATAATTTCACTTTTATCTATAGATTCGCGTGCTTCCAACAGCTTCGCTTCTACGTCGATTGACCAATCAGAGCGATGCTTTCCCTTTGATATATCACTTACTCCTTCAAAACTGTCGTCTGCGTTTGGGAAATCCGGTATGCTGGAGATATTCAGCAGACAAAATAGGACACTGCTCGCTACTAATCAAAATTTCAATAATTTATAATTGAAAATACGTGGCTTGATACATTCAAATCGAATCTAAGCAATATTTTCAATCAAATAATGAAATAATATTAATAATTGATACAAAGTATACTGAGCTGTAAGTGTTTAAAACCTGATCAAATTTCTACGTTTATTTTACCTTGAATTTCTGATTTGCACCCCTATATAAAAATAAAGATGCGTTCCACATCAAAAAATCTCTCCGGTAAGAAATTCAACTTAAATGAAGAAGCAATTGCTAAATTTGAAGCTAATTTTCAGACAAAATTCAGATCCTCCTACAAACACGGCATCGAGAAGATTGTATTGTATTCCTCTGGAAGGAGATTACATTGATGAACAAAACGAAACATGTTCGAGTGATGTGTAATAACTTATCCCTGCTATTTTAGAATCAGAAATGACATCTAAATGAAATTCAGGATTCTCGAAAAATTTTGATACACATACTTTTAAATATGACAATCACTTGAAAAATTGACTAATAAAAAGTGTCATATACCATTCGACTCAGTTCGTCGAGCTGAGCAATGTCTGTGTGTATGTTTCAAAAAACTTTCACTAGGTTTTTTGGGATTTTTGGCTGAACCGATTTTGACAAACTCAGATTTAAAATAAAGTTCTTGTGGTCTCTTACGGAATTCTTGAATTTCAAACGACTTCGCCGGATTCGACGTCCGGTTCTGGAGTTATAGGGTAACGTGTGTTAAAAATTTTATACCGTCACTTAAAGCGGCCAGAAAATAACCGTACAAAATCTTATATACTGGCCTCAAAACTACACAAATCGATAGCCATTATCACTAGAGATAATTGTCGTATGTTCAAAAATGGATCTTACTAACTTTTCTCAGAGATATTGCCAATTTTAGAGTCAAATGATAGGTCTTGTGGATGAGCATGAACTTAGCGAGGCACCTCTCGCCGATGATAACGTAAAGTTAAAGTGTTAAAGAACATACCAGTTGTTTTTGTATTCACGACGTTCAGTTATGTCTCTGACATTACCCATCCGCCTTTTTATATAGAAAGGTACAGTGATTGCATACTGTGAAAACCGACCTTTGAACCGAGACCCGGAGGGCCAAGGGTCATATACCATTCGACTCAGTTCGTCGAGTACGCCAAATGTGTATGTGTGTGTGTGTGTGTGTGGCGTTTTTTTGCACTAACTTTTCTCGGAGATGGCTTAACCGATCTTCACAAACTTAGATTCAAACGAAAGGTCTTGTGGTGTGATTTTTTCGTGCACATGAGTTACTACACAGATTCAAAAAGAGACGGAATTACTTAGCTCAGCTCCGAGATTAATTTTTCTCTCTGTCGTTCGGCTCCGTGAGAACTTGTATGCACACCTTCAGGAGAGGCTTCAGTGGCTTATGCTTATGGCAGTAGAAAACAAATTGCTGTCATAGTTGCAAGTTCGAAGCGTTTTTATTGATAAAGTTATTGACAGATTTGCTCGCCGTGCACAGCGCCGAACCGACGACACGACCAGGCACTCTTAAGAAAAATCGGAACAAATGGCGTTCATGTCACTGTCAGTTACCACAAATACAGTGACCCCTTGATAATGATAAAAATAATCTTCTAGAGCAACACTGTTTAAGTTGCTACGAACTAGTTACTAAGAAACCCCTTATAAATAAACAAAACATTCGAGAAAGTTTTCAAACAGTTCTATAACATAAAATTATTTTAAAGAAATCTAGAGATAAATGCAAAATTTAAGGACAAAAATTATGCTTTTGGCGAGCAGAGAAAAAATATTGCTGCCAAAAAAAAAACGAAATCAAATGAGAAGATGGATTGATAACCAAGATCGCTTGATTGTGGAAGCCGTACAATGCACCGCAAGCTATCCGGCTGGTCGTGACTGGTGAGTTTTATTATTACACATTTTATAAAACGGTGAAGATGTTTGGTGATATTGACCGTCTAAAGATATGGATTTAGAAACTTTTAGATTGTATTAAACATTTTTATTTACTCCGAATTACAGAATTATCCTCCACCTGAATCAGGTTTAACAGTTGATCATGAACTGGAACAAATTTTAAATTTGGAAGATACATTCATCTATCAAGTAAATGTTACAAAGTTCTATTTGGATTTGAACCGACCGGAATTGGGTGCACAATAAACAAATCTGGCTCTAGATGTAGTGCTGCAACAGGCAGGCTACCAAGAAACTCTACCTTTACTGAAGTCATCAAGCTCAGCCATGATGCCGGCCATTCTCTTCCAGGATATGCACTCGAGTTTTCGAAACATATTCCCGTTTCTTGATATAATGTCAACAAATCAGTTCCACTGCAACTATCGGGCTGATCGGACGCAAGTTCGTGTTTCTCCAGTGGTGCGGTAAATTGTTTTATTCCGCTTTCAAGGTCATTTCGTATTCTATTGTCTGAATCAGTGCGGTCGAGTGATAGTTCGAATTAATCCGTCTTCAAGGTCAATTGTGAGTTGTGTAAAGAAGCACTGTGTGGTACCGTTAGCCAGCGCCCAGCTGGGCGCTGCTGCTATATTGTTAACAAATACATTGGACAGTGTATAGTGAAAAAACGTATAAGATTCCATTGTACAGTGCAGAGACTGCAAAAAAGTGCTTTTTCCTCTAGGAGGTTTTTTGCACTTTATTGATCAGGAATATCCACCGATTGACTAGGACCGGGCCTTGTCTGCCGTTCACCCTTTGAGAGCTAAAGCTAAGTATTTTTGCCTTTTTCTTTTTTCCCCCTGTTCTTCAATACCACTACATTTGTCCTCCAATATTTACCCGCACGGACACATTTCCGTGCCATGACAGAAGGCACAGAATTGCCTGACCTCCCTCCAGATGACAAAATGGAATCATCTTATAGCCAAATATCTCGTGTAAAAAATTATCCCGATGGACTTGCACTCCCGGCCGGACCGTATGCGGTTTACATCCGGACCAAAGCCAACGGTAAAAAATTGAATCTTCTAAGACTTTCTGAAGACCTGTCCTCGCGATACAATACCGTACAAAAAATTGAAAAAGTACGCCCGGACAAGCTTAGGGTCTTGTTAGCCAGTGCAAAACAGGCTAATGAGATCGTTCAAAATGAGCATTTCACGCGGGAGTATCGCGTATACGTACCAGCTCGCGAAGTCGAGATAGACGGCGTGATCACCGATCCGAGTCTGACTTGCGAGGACGTTCTTAAGCATGGGGCAGACGGTTTTAAAAACCCCTTACTCAAGAACGTTAAGATACTGGACTGCAAGCAATTGCGTTCAGTATCGACCGCTGAGGATGGCACTAAGTCCTATATCCCATCAGACTCGTATCGGGTGACTTTCGTTGGCTCGGCTTTGCCTAACTACGTCCTCCTGGACCGAATTCGTTTACCTGTTCGCCTTTTTGTGCCGCGGGTCATGAACTGCACTAATTGCAAACAATTGGGACATACAGCATCGCATTGTTGCAATAAATCCCGGTGTATAAAGTGTGGAGGGAGTCATGCGGATAACTCCTGCAGTGGAGACAATGAAAAGTGTCTCTACTGTAAGGAGGGGCCGCATGACCTCTCTGATTGTCCCGCGTACAAATTGCGCCAGGATAAGATGAGGCGTTCACTTAAGCAACATTCAAAGCGTTCTTTTGCTGAAATGTTGAAGAGTGCTACGCCTCCAGTAAACCTGTACGCTTGTTTGGCAACTGACGAGAGCGAATATGATGACCCCCTCGAAGGTACATCTTCGGCTGTCCCTCTTAGCTCATCATACAGAAAGAGAAGAAATAAATGTTTTCAAAAGCTCCCTAGTAAGGGTTCGAAGATGTCCTCTGATGGGTCTCGAAAAATTACAACAACTGGTAGTGATGGCAAAAAACCAGAGAGAAAAGCTCCAGGCCTTGGAAAATTGAATTCCGAGCAAGAATTTCCATCACTTCCTGGGACTTCAAAACCCCCGAAAGTCCCTAAAGATCAGTCAGAAAATTTACCAAATACTGGGTTTGTTAAATTCTCTGATATTGTGGACTGGATCATGTCTACTTTCAATATTTCTGAACCTCTTAAAAGCCTGATAATGGCTTTTATTCCTACAGTTAAAACATTCTTGAAGCAGTTGACTGCAAAATGGCCCCTTCTTTCAACGATCGTATCCTTCGATGGCTAAGACACCCACCGAGGTCACGGATACAATCACTGTTATACAGTGGAATTGTAGAAGTATCATCCCAAAAATAGATCCTTTCAAATTTCTAGTAAATAATCTGAAATGTGACGCATTTGCATTGTGCGAAACTTGGCTAACTTCTGAAATACCCTTAAACCTCCACGATTTTAACATTATTCGTCTGGATCGAGATGATTCCTATGGAGGAGTACTTTTGGGGATCAAAAAGTGCTATTCTTTCTATCGCATTAACCTCCCCTCGATACCAGGTATTGAAGTTGTCGCATGTCATGTTACAATCAAAGGCAAGGACCTTTGCATTGCTTCCATCTACATTCCCCCAAGAGCCTCGGTTGGGCATCGGCGGCTCAATGATATCATAGAGCTTCTTCCCGCACCGACGTTGGTTTTAGGAGACTTTAACTCACACGGTACGGGATGGGGCTGTCTTCACGACGATAACAGATCAACTATGATCCATGATATCTGCGACAACTTCAATATGACAATCTTGAATACGGGAGAAATGACACGAATTCCTGCACCACCAGCAAGACCAAGTGCGCTAGACTTATCCCTTTGCTCGACATCGCTACGGTTGGATTGCACGTGGAAGGTAATCCCTGATCCCCACGGTAGCGATCATCTGCCTATCGTAATTTCAATCGCCACCGGATTAAGACCATCGGAAACAATCAATGTTTCGTATGACCTCACACGAAACATTGATTGGAAATGCTACGCAAATTTGATATCTGAGAATCTAGAAACAACACAAGAACTTCCTCCGGAGGAAGAGTACACGTTTTTGGCTGGCTTGATTCTCGACACCGCGACTCAAGCTCAGACGAAACGTGTACCCGGCGCGAAAACTAACATCCGTCCCCCCAACCCGTGGTGGGACAAAGAGTGCTCAGAATTAAACGCGGAGAGAACTTCATCATTTGTCGAGTTTAGGAAAAACGGAACACCTGATAATTTTAGAAACTACGCGGCATTAGACGCTAAAATGAAAAGCTTGATTAAAGCGAAGAAAAGCGGTTATTGGCGTCGATTCGTAGACGGATTATCGAGAGAAACATCAATGAGCACTCTTTGGAACACAGCCCGACGAATGCGCAACAAAAACACCACAAACGAAAGCGAGGAATATTCTAACCGCTGGATATTCGATTTCGCTAAAAAAGTATGTCCTGACTCTGTTCCGGAACAGACAATCATGCGCGTCGCTTCATCAAACAGAAACGAAACACCTTTTTCGATGGTCGAGTTCTCACTTGCGCTTTTATCGTGTAACAATAAATCTCCGGGGTTAGACAAAATCAAATTCAACTTGTTGAAAAATTTGCCTGACTCTGCCAAAAGGCGCTTATTGAATTCATTCAATAGGCTTCTTGAGGATAATATTGTCCCACATGACTGGAGACAAGTAAGAGTTATTGCCATTCAAAAACCAGGGAAACCAGCCTCCGATCACAATTCGTATCGGCCGATTGCTATGCTTTCCTGTATCCGGAAATTGTTCGAAAAAATGATTCTGTTTCGTCTAGACAATTGGGTCGAGACTAATGGCTTACTTTCAGATACACAATTCGGCTTCCGCAGGGGCAAAGGAACGAACGATTGTCTTGCGTTGCTCTCAACCGAAATTCAAATGGCATTTGCTCGTAAAGAACAAATGGCGTCAGTTTTCCTAGACATCAAGGGGGCTTTTGATTCAGTTTCCATAAACATCCTATCTGAGAAGTTGCATCAGCATGGTCTTTCACCAATTTTGAATAACTTTTTGTATAATCTGTTGTCCGAGAAATACATGTATTTCGCGCATGGTGATTTGTCGACAATACGATTCAGTTACATGGGTCTTCCTCAGGGCTCATGCTTAAGCCCCCTTTTATACAACTTTTACGGGAACAACATTGATGAATGTATCAACACATCTTGCACGCTAAGACAACTTGCCGACGACAGCGTTGTGTCTATTATAGGACCCAAAGCTGCCGATCTCCAAGGACCATTGCAAGATACCCTCGACAACTTGTCGACATGGGCTCTTCAAATGGGTATCGAGTTCTCCACGGAGAAAACTGAGCTGGTTGTATTTTCAAGGAAGCGAGAACCAGCACAATTACAGCTTCAACTAGGGGGTGAAACCATAGCTCAGGTCTTCACATTTAAATATCTCGGGGTCTGGTTCGACTCCAAAGGCACCTGGGGATGTCACATTAGGTATCTGAAACAAAAATGCCAACAGAGAATCAATTTTCTTCGTACAATAACCGGATCATGGTGGGGTGCCCACCCAGGAGACCTGATCAGGTTATACCAAACAACGATATTGTCCGTGATGGAATACGGATGCTGTCAAGGGGAACGTGCCATTTGAGCCAATTTGTTCTGATTCCTGCCCAAAGACCATTACTACATTGTCACGGACAGTCTAAGCTCAATAGAAGCTCTCCGGGCAATGAAGCCAGGAAAGTATCCCCCATATTTCCTGGGGAAAATACGGGAACACTTGCGAACTTTATCTGAACGGTCTTATTTAATATCGTTAGTCTGGGTCCCTTCGCATTGTTCCATTCCAGGCAATGAAAAGGCAGACTCATTGGCTAAGGTGGGCGCATTAGAAGGTGATATTTATGAAAGACCAATCTGCTTCAATGAATTTTTCAGTATCTCTCGTCAGAAAACTCTCGAAAGTTGGCAAACTTCATGGAGCAATGGCGAACTGGGACGATGGCTACATTCCATTATCCCTAGGGTATCGACGAAACCTTGGTTCAGGGGGATGAACGTGAGTCGCGATTTCATTCGTGTTATGTCGCGGCTCATGTCAAATCACTACACTTTCAACGCACATCTCCGGCGTGTTGGGCTTGCGGAGAGCGGTCTCTGCACCTGTGGCGACGGTTATCAGGACATCGAGCATGTCGTGTGGTCGTGCGTAGAGTATCGTGACGCCAGGTCGAAGCTACTGGAATCCCTTAGGGCCCGAGGTAGACCGCCTGAGGTTCCGGTTCGGGATGTGTTGGCGAGTCGGGATAGTTTATATATGCTTCTCATATACCAGTACCTTAAACACATTGATATACAAGTGTAATGTGTTATCCCTCGCTCAGAAAGTATAAACTCCACCTACAGCTTCGACACTAACATCCGCCCGATTCTCTCGATCCCCGTCCCTGTCCACCATCTTCATTGGAACTAACAAGATCTTTTTTTGTCACTAACTTTTTCGTTACCCCTTCCCTGTCTCTTCACCATCTCGATGGCAACTAATTAGATCTTTATCGTTTTCAAACATTTTGTTCCCACATCCCCTTTTTACCCCGTTTCCACAATATTTACTTTTTTTTTCATTCTCTTCCGTAACATCACCATCATCGTCCACGGAAGGCCGCCCCAGTCGAAAACCAGCACGCGGGCCACCCGCCGGGCCTTCGTAGCCTGGGGGTGTTTCCCGCGGACCCACACGGACCGAAGGATGCGGCCAACATGGATCTTCGCCAACGGCATATGGAAGACCCTCATGCGATATTCAATTCACCGGCCACTACCGATCGCTTCTCGAGAATCCGCTACCGCTACATTACATAATGATACTATTCTAGTTTTAAGTTAGTCGTAATTGAGATTAGTAAATACCCTTGGCATCTTAGAGCTTAAGCAGTGTGCCTTAAAATTATATTATAATATTGAATAAAAAAAAAAAATAATGTCAACAAACTCGGAAGTTCGTGCTAGCCTGCACGAAGCAAAAATGAGACGTCATTGTTGGATTGTATCGGACATTCTGGACATATGACTACTTCAACAGGTTCCAGTCGATTTATGGGAGACCGTAGTTACTATCTATTTTCATGTTCATCAAATTTTACGCCCGATTCGCGAAGGCCTTCAAATCACTGAGAGTAGAAGTGAAGGAGTAACACTAATGTCCAAAATGTGATGGCATATTATTTCACAACATGTACGTTGATTGACAACGAAGGTTGAACGAATTGGAACAAATTCAGATGTTGTTAATATACAAAGATTTGACAAACAATTGAAATAATTTTACTTGAGAGAGTCATTAAAAACGAACAAATATGAATTCTGTATATAAGTGTATTCGTACCTGCATGTCAAGTATGACTTTGAAATGGATTAAAAATAAAGTTCAAATATTTAAATATCGTTGCACGGCTGAAAACGAATTTCTTGCTCCTTGTAGAATAGTACTGATATAACGGTTTGACTCAGCTTAATCATTTATATTTCAATACTGAATTTTGATGATTTAACTGATAAAATGTTTCGCACAGACAAATTTAATGACTGCAAACTTCGCTACTTTTTTAAAACTTATTTACCCAATACCAAAGATTTTGATTACATGCGGCTAGCCTTATATGCAATTTTTCGTATGTTTGACTCCCAGCCAGCATTAACGAAAGCCTCTATCTGATTGAACCAATCGATCCACTACTCTGACACGTGATGATGCTGGAGAACTTACATCTTTTCGTGGAATAAGGATCTTCCAATCGGGGCTGTTTGTTTTGTTTATATTCCTCAAGTCTTCTACATGCTGTAACCAAGGTTATGGTAACTATTATTCAAAATCAATAATTCATCAACTTGTGTTGCCAGTTTCAATAGTTTTTCAGACAATTTCGTTTTGACTGAGGGGTAGTTCAATTTTCGATACAGTTTCGATAGACGAGTGGCAGGTCGTGTCGTCGGCCGAACTCTTCTATTGTATCGATGAAATGAAATACATTCGATAAAAAATTCCCTTCCAAAAGTATATAATTATTTCATTGTATTGCAAAACACAAGGGAATAGTTTTCATATACAACGAACTGTTAGATCTGATTTCATATCACATAAGCCGTTGCACAACCCGTAAATTTCGTCACGAGACGCCACTGCTGAAAATGGTGAAAAATCGTAGAAAAAAATCTAAATCGACCTCAAATCTTCTCCAATTGATAGTTTTTATCAGTAGACGGTCAAACAAACCGATTTCGGTTTTTGTTTTAAGAATCGAAGAAAATTATTTTGAAGAATAGCACAGTATTATATGTGATAGTATGATTAATATGAGAAAGGCATCATTACACCACTAGGTGGATTAAAACACGTTTTTCTCATGTAACCCTGTATTCCGGGAAGTATGGTCCCAGAAATGGCTATACTAAGAGATTCTTTCCACTGGCAAGCTCTTTTCCGGCACCCGAAATGTTGTTCGTGTGTTGCGTATGCGCTCTTTCTTCGTGCGTGATCTTCGGTCAGCACACACGGTATCCATAGAAATCGCTAGGCATCTACGAAAGTGCACTAATCAAAAGTCAATATTTTCAGTAATCTGCTCTCTGAGGATAAACCTTTGCGAGGAATGTGAGAGTGAGACATCTATTATGACCAAATGGAACGGATATTCGTCCATACATGAGACTTATTAATAAATAAATTTAATTGCTGAATTTTCGTTCTAGGTCTGCTCTCGTATACTAAACAATTTAAACATTTGGATTTGGAAATAGAGATGAAAGATTCTGAAGCTAGTGTATAAATGTGTCGGATAAATGATTCTGGATATGATAGCGGACGGAGCATAAAATCAATTGCGTTATTGAAAACATTTCCCAATATAACTACAACTCTTCTCTAGATTTGACCGGGACTGGTATTGGTCCCCTGTGCACGTACTGGCACTGTATGTATCCGGTATAATGAGAAAGACGACGACCCAGAAGCAGCAGCTTGCGACGAGTATGGATTTATTTTATACCGAGAGTTTGCCACCGAAAGCAACATCAAATGACAGAACGGAGAAAAGCGAACGCAAAAATCACATTGTACCAGTACAATTATAGTAGGTTGATTCCGTGGCACGGAGAGCGGAGAAGCGTTTGTGTCGGCCTATAAGATGTAAATGGCAGCATGCCGCTCGATCGTCTCGGTGTCTGGCATGCCAACATCCTAGCCTTGTAGGCAAAGGCATACAGAATGAATGTAGGAAACCTAATTTTCCTAGTGAGTGTCTTTCTCTCTGCGCTGCAATGGTGCGATGGGCGCTGGACTGGCTGGCGATAATAGCAATTAGAAGAAAACGGCCTCTTTGTAATCGATATCTCGCAACCGATCGAAGTTGGCCTTCTTCGGGAACTATTCCTGCCCGATGGCTCGGAATGGCGGAATGGCGGTGGTGTTGTTAGAGGCGAATTACTCGGTTGCACCTTATCATCGCGTCACTCGAACCTGTTTCATGCGATATTCCACACCCCATATGACACCCCGAGTGCGAAAAACACAGCTGCGTTTTATTTTTAATTTTTGATGTTGCCAGTATCTGTTCTGTTGTGCCTTACTGTTCTTTATTCTACCAGCGAACTGCACATTATTGCCTCTAAAGTATAAAGATAAAAGAGTAGTTTTTTTGACACGGCAATAATAAGAAATGGGCTGTGATAAAAAAGTGCACGCCGTCCGGCGCACGAAAAGTATTCATAGTCGAGAGGGTCCCAAACCCACAGCATGTTGTGGTTAAATAAATGATAGCAACCATCGCATCGCAGTTTCTTCGACGGACGAAAGGATCGCGCGAATAGTTGCTGAATTTTTCGAACACATGCACAAAAAACTTGCCCGCGGCTAAACGAACCGCCAAACGGTACGCAGAATCTACTCAACACACATCGAAACAAAACAAAAAAGCAAACAAACAAACAAACTGCGATTGCGACCGCATCGAGAGGTGCCTATCGTTATAGCCAATTCGTTAAGGTCCGAAAGTGAAAGTCGTTGATGATGATTGCGTTTTTTTTTTTTGGTTTGGTGTGTGCGTTGCTGAGTCGAACTGTTCGTGCTGCGTTGTTCAAACAGATACAGGGAGCACCGAAAAGTGTCCGACGGTGAATTGAACCAGTTGGTTGTTGTTCTTCTTCCTTGCGTTTTTATTTGTTTCTAGCGAGGTCTCAAAATCTATAATAACAATACGATTTTGAAGCCTGTTTCGATTTCAAGGATTATTGCTATTCTGTTCCGGTCATAATAACTGGATGTCATGAATACGAATAAAACTGACACTCTTTCTTTATACTTCCGAATATCAATTAGTTGCTCGATTGTGTGAATTGTGCAAGTTTTCCCATTTTTCACTACTAGAATTTGAAACGATACACCCAGACTACAGTACCGATTAGTTTTTTTTTATGAAGGCGTGCGTGAGTGACCAAATTGTATAATTTTCTAAGATATTAAACACTGGATATAAACGATTTTGAACTGTTGCGAATTTAGAACTGCGAAATTTGCAAAAAAATCTGATCATATTATCTTAGATTTGCACTGCACTGCTAATTTTAATTTTCGATTTACAAAGAAGCAATCCTTATAGTTCTTTAGGTAACATTTAGAGCCATTAGAAAGGCTGATTTTGCATAATGTTCCACATTGTTGTCCATTTCCCGTTGTATTTTGCTCCAATGCAAACGACCACCAACAGGATGATGTAATCGATCTTCTTCGAAGGGAAACTGGCACTGCAACCTGAGCGTTTGAGGCTTTATACCACGCAAAAGGTCTGCTTTCATTGCCAACTGCTCCACCTGACGATTGAAGTCCAAATGAAAGCACGACCTGAGCGTTTGAGGTTTTTAACCACGCAGAAGGTGCACTTTCCGAAGCTGCTGGTCCCACGACGTCTGCTTCTGTCCAACGCACAAGAAGAAATGATCGATTTTTGACCACGGTTCCCCTTTTATACGCAGTCAGTCGAAGATATGTGCCTGACTACCTCAAAATCGTCGTCCATGCGCGAAAAACCCAAACGAACGTAAAGAGTTTTTCGCGTTGTTTTCAAAGTTTGAGAAAACTTAATTTTTTAGTTGTTTGTGGTTATCTCACACTGTCCAAAATATTATCCCAAATTCCTGATCATATTTTTTATGAAATGGTTGCTACCGTTAATACAAGTCGATATATTCACGATTAAGTTCAGCCCATTCTTTCATATGGCTAATTTTGAAAAGGCACCCCATAGTAAAGTAAGTCGTATTCACGACAAAAAAAAAACGGGTGAGTAATGTCACAGTCATAACTGGAGGAGGTGAATACGAATAAAAATGATAATCGTTCGAATTAGCTGATTGTGTGAATTTTATCACTTTAACTGTTTCGCTTCCAGAATTGGTAATTTAAACTAAAGAATAGCAACATACAGAATTTTTATGCCGAATATTTTATTTCGGATTTACTTATTTCAGTGAAAGAAACAATCAAAATGCTTTACGGGATTCATTTCTGACGTTCAGAACGGCCAAATTGTGGAAATCTCTACGGTATTGGACACTGTTCGGAGCATTTTTCTCGAACGCGAAGCAGTCAAATGCTAGCTTTATTCGCACTCGTTTGTGTGCGAATTTCATACTGCGAAAAGTGCTTTTCAAGCTATTCTAGATTTGCGCCAAATTGCATATTTTTATCTACGATTTTCTAAGAAGCAATCTTTATAGTACTTTAGGTAACATTTGTAGCCATTGGAAGGGCTGATTTTGAATAATGTTCCCCATCGTTGTCCACTTGGTGGTGTATTTTGTTCCAATGCAAACGACCAACAGTAGGATGAAGCAAGCGATCTTCTTTGAAGAGTGATACTGTGGAACTGGAACTGAGCTCTGGACCTTAACCAACAGGAATGATGCACTTGCTTTACTTCCTGCTCAGTTAGCTGCGCAGGCCAAAATCTAGAACTATTTGTGATCATCTCATACAACTGAAAATGTTATCATAAATTGATGATCAGATTTCCGATGGCATGTAGCAAAAATTATGTTGATACAACTGATGTTGATAGAGATATTCGCGATCAAAGACTTATCACTCTCTCAGAGAGTAAATTTTGAAAAGGCGCCCCATAGTAAAGTAAGTCGTATTCACGACAAAAATATATTCTTATATCGAAGCCTAAACTATTGGGAGTACAAATTAGATGGGACCGATTTCAAAAGATGACTCTGGTTGTTATGAATATTGAACAGTAACAGCTGATGTCTATAGTTTCAAGAAGCTACTTTACTATGGGGCACCTTTTCGAAATTTACCCTCTAAGAGAGGGTTCAAGGGTCGTGTTGTGCATCATTGTAGGACAAAAAGGGTGTTTCGTTGGAGCCATACATTACGAGAAGAACGGCCGGAATACAGGTTAAATGATAAAGTAATTCTCCTGCATGACAACGCTCGGTCTTATGTAGAAAAATGCATGAAAAAATATTCAAAAACGCTCAAGTGCGACATTTTGCCGTACCCGCCTTAGCCTCCCGATATTACTCCTTCTGATTACTGGTTGTTCCGACAAATGCAGCACGATCTGGCAGGTAATCGGTTTACTTGTTTCGCAAAAATCTAAAATTGGCTTCGAACTTGGATCACCTCAAAAGACGAGACATTTTTTTTTTTGAGATGGAATTCGAAAATTTCGTAAGATACGGAAAAGTGGTATCTAGCGATAGATGATCTTTAAATTCATTTTGTTTTGAAATAAATGCACTTTTGACCTTAAAAATTTAACCGAATTACGTCAATACGTCAAAAATCATTTAAACTAATCCTTTCAGATAGAAAAATCAAATTTTAGAGCATGTTTCTTTTTATGGAACTGGAAAATCAAAAATATTTCAGCTAGCCGTTTTTTTATATCATTCTGACATATCTGAGACTCGGATGACTCGTATCGCTAAGATGTCTAAGTTCGACTCCTCTGGTAGAAGGTAAAAGTTTAGATACGAGAAGCCTTCTGCTTACTTAAATGACCCTTGTCACGTCTCACTTTTCCGCACTTTATTCTTCACATCCTTGCTCTTCCTTGAGTACTAAGGCTCTATAATTTCATATTCTTTCTCTTCTTATAATCTCTAGTTAGTTTGATATCGTTAAAACCGAAAAAAATATATCATTTATTTATACCCGGCTTTAACCTACTAACGATACTAGCCATATAATTCGTCTACTTCTGGTTAGTTACTGATCGAATACATTGATTCGTGGTATAGCGGATATTCGTTCCCGGTTTCGGAAGTACTGGAAATTACTCCAGTTCCCCAAAAAAAGGTTGAACTGATTTTCACACACTTAGATTCGAGTGAAAGGTATTATGGCCCCATAAAATAATGGAGAATTTTGTTTTTGCATTATCGCTCTTCAGTTTTTCGTGTCATGTATAAAAACACAACATGGTATTTTTATACTTTTCCGTCCGTTATTCCGGAACCAGAAGTCGTATCCGGATTAAATTCGCTAGGGTTATGTAGACCTTTCATTTGAACCTAAACTTGTAAAAAGTGGTCGAGTGGTCTCCGAGAAAAACGAGTGCATTTTTTTAATATATCTTGCATATTTTAGCCCGTAACTCTCGAACGGGAAGTCGAATCCGGATGAAATTCAATAGCAGGATATGCGACTATACTGCCTTTCATTTGAGTTTGTGTTGAAGAAAATCGGTAAAACGGTCGAGTGCACTTCGTATTAATTTTTTGCACATTTCGCCCCTTTATTTCCGAACCGCAGGTTCGATTCGAATAAAACTCAATAACAGGTTATTGGATCACTTCCGACTTCCGGATCCGGAAATATAGGGTGTTAAAAATTGTTTACCCATCACTGGAAAAACCGTAAGAAGTTTTCTAAATCGACCTCAAATCTACTCCAATTGATAGTTTTTATCAGTAGACGGCCAAAGAAACCGATTTCGGTTATTCTTTTAAGAATCGAAGAAAATTATTTTGAAGAATGTTACAGTATTATATATAGTAGTATGATTGATATGAGAAAGGCATCATTACACCACCAGGTGGATTAAAACAGTTTTTTTTTCATTTTTTTAGTACTTCGCTGAGTTTACATAATGTTAATGAAGTACCCCTGCCATATAAGCTTGAAAACAAATCGAAACCCAGTGGATACTTCGTTGCTAGCTAGTTACGATAAAAAGCGCCGCTATAACATTTCAATACCACTTTTGGAGAATGATTAATCTTTTTGCCTCAAAATAGGCCTCAGTTTCAGCGAGGTTTCATTCGTGTGAAATTTCGTATTGACGAAGTCTGCGGTCTGCGAACAGCCAGTAGTCGCTGGGAGCCTAATCTGGCGAATATGGTGGATATGGATGTGCAATTCGAAGTTTTATTCATGGTGTTTTGTCATTGTTTTCATTGACTTGTGACACAGTACGAAACAATTTTTTTTCTTTGTAATATACGGTCGTTTCTTTGCAATTTAAGCTTTCAAACACTCCAGTAACGCTATACAATATTCACTGTTAATGGTATTTCTTTTCTGAAGATATTCGATAAATATTACACCTCACACATCTCAAAATACTGAGGCCACAACCTTTCCAGCTGATTGCTGTGTTTTCGGGACATTTTGGACGAGGTTCACCAGTTACTGTCTACTCAGATGACGTTCGTTTTGATTCCGCAGTAAGGTGATGAATCCATGTTTCATCCATTGTCACATATCGACGCAAAAATTTACGTTTAAACATGATCAAACACTGCTCAGAATCATCAACACGTTCTCGTTTTTGGTCAACAGTGAGCAAACGCGGCACTCATTTAGAACAGAGCTTTCTCATGGATTAGTTTTATGTTTTCTGTTACCGGCTCATTTGGACGTCCACTGCGTTCTGCATCATCGGTGTCTCTGCGACCACGTTTAAAGTCAGCAAACCAACGTTTTATTGTTTTTTTCTGATGTAGCGGAGTCTCCATAACACTTTTCAAGCTATTGCTTCGCTTGAACGGTATTCTTTTGCATCAAGAAGAAGTGTAAAATTTAAAAAAACGAAATTGTTTTTGATCCATTGTTCGGAAAATAACGAAAGTAGCGTAACTCTTAGCACAATAACTCACAAACTAATGAATAGAATATGAAATTTTTTGCACTCAGCGAAGTACTAAAAAATAACAGAAAAATGAACATAACATTCAGAATCCAAAGCAAAGTCCTGGCATTACATTCCTTTTGTGGAATTTGGCTTTTCTGTTTCAACAGACTTCGCAGCCGATTCTTGCATTCTATGGATCCTATGAAAATTCAGAATCACTAATAACTAATTAGCAAATAATTAGCAACTAATTATTCACCTTTTTGCGTTATCATCGACGAGAGGTGCGTCGCTAAGTTCATGTTCATAAAAAAATCGAAGAATTCCTCAAAACTAGGCCCAAAACTGTGAATTTAATCAAGTTTCATTTTTCATTGTCAAAGCCGTGCTCAGTTCCCTGATTACAAAAATGCGAATCTGTGTCGTAATGTAGAGTAGCTTGTACCTTTTATGAGAAAGCGAACATAAACCGGAAAATGATCATTAGGAGGAAAGAAAGAGAAAACATTCTCCCGCTGGGGTGACCATCAGAGAAATGAGCTGGCTGGCCTGTGGTTGGTGTTAATGAAAACTGCAGAATAGGATTTGCGTGCGTTCACGCGATCAAAAAAATCTCTATTAGATGACGAGGGAAACTGCTCGAAACAACGAAAAATGGTTTTAATAGTGCCACTGGAAACTGCACAGGAACAAGGGAAATTCACGGTAATTTCATAGCGATTATATAAAAGTTCACCTTTGATCCCAATCGATAAAATGATTTTTGGCACCGACTTTCTCAATTTTGTTTTCCTTAGCAAATTTTTATCGGTGTGCTGTGTCTGTTTCTTCGTTTTTCATACTCAGATATTATTCGGCTGCCTAGCATATTTTGCACGTGGCACAGGAATTTTTTTTGATGTGGAACACATCTTTATTTTCTATATAGGAGTGCAAATCAGAAAAATACACGCAGAAATGTGGTCAGATTTTAAACACTTACAGCTCAGTCTATTTCGCATCAATTTTTAATATTATTTCATTATTTGATTGGAAATATTTCTAAGTTTCGATTTGAATGTATTAAGCCACATATTTTCAATTATGAATGATTGAAATTTTTATTAATAGTGAACAGTGTCCTGTTTTATCTGCTAAAAATCTCCGGCATACCGGACTTCCCTGCCACACACGACGGTTTTGAAGGAGTAAGTGATATATCAAAGGGAAAGCATCGCTCTGATTGGTCAATCGATGCAAAAGCGAAGCTGTTGGAAGCACGCGAATCAATAAACAGAAGCGAAATTATAGCCAACGTTTCAGTCCTACGCGTAGAATGCTAGAGGTAGGTTGTTGCCTAGACAGCCTAGACAAAAAGTACCATAAAACGATTTGAAGTTTTAATTGGTATGCTCTGATCTTGTGTCATGCATTATCAAAGATGCAAAGGCAACCCTAAATCACTTAAAAAACCAAATTCATGTCTCTTTGTAAACAAAAAACCTGTCTTAATCCACCTAGTGGTGTAATGATGCCTTTCTCATGTACATATAATATTGTGGTATTCTATTCAAAAATTTTCTCTTCGATTTTTGAAAGAAACCAAGTGATTGTTTATGCATAACATACAGAATAAAACAGTGCTTTGATTGCGTAAGCTATCCTTAAGAGAACGAAATGGGTTCACTATTATATGCACTTCCGGCACCGGAACCCGAGAACCGGTATAATCAAAGTCGGTTCGTACGGCCACCAACTAACATGACACACAAACTCTTCTAGTACGCACTCTATAACTCCGGAACCGGAAGTCGGATCCGGATGAAATTCAGGAATTCCGTATGGGACCACGAGACCTTTCATTTGAATTTAAGTTTGTGGAAATCGGTCAAACCATCGCTGAGAAAAGTGAGTGAGATCCATTTTGGTATATATGACCACTATTTCCGGTACATCCGGAACCGGATACCGGGAACCAGGATAGCCGGAATCGGTTTGTTTAGTTGCCTACTGATAATGACTATCGATTTGTGTAGTTTTGAGACCAGTTTAGAAAAATTTTCACGTTTTTTGCTTCGCCGGTTTAAGTGACGGTGTACAATATTGAACACACTTTACCCTATAATTTCGGAACCGGAAGTCGGATCCGGATGAAATTCAGGAATTCCGTATGGGACCGGGAGACCTTTCATTTGAATCTAAGTTAGTGGAAATCGGTCAAACCATCGCTGAGAAAAGTGAGTGAGAACCATTTTGGTATGTATGACCACTATTTCCGGTACATCCGGAACCGGATACCGGGAACCAGGATAGCCGGAATCGGTTTGTCGGTTTGACCTTTCATTTGAATCCTAGTTTGTCAAAATCGGTTCAGCTATCTCCGAGAAAACCTAGTGAGATTATTTGACACATACACACACACACACACATACATACACACACACACACACACACACACACACACACACACACACACACACACACACACACACAGACATTGCTCAGCTCGATGAACTGAGTCGAATGGTATATGACACTTGGCCCTCCGGGCCAATTTTCACTAGTCGGTTTTTCAAGTGATTGCATAACCTTTCTATATGAGAAAGGCAAAAATGAAAATAAAGATTATTTAAACTATAAAAAAAAACAAAAAAAAATCTTGTGTCATGCAAGCTCGGATGAAATTCCATGTTATGTCGTTTTCGCCTGAGAAATTTGCAACTACCTCAGGGTAAATTTTCAGTACTTAAGATTAATTTCTGATTTATATACGATGAACTCGATTGATTCTGGGAGATTTCAAGTCGCACGGAATGATGTGGGGTTCCGTTTACAATGATAGCAGATCATCTTTAATGTATAATATTTGCGACAATTTTAGCATGACGGTATTAAATATGGGTAGCATGACACGGATCCCAAGACCTCCTGCACGTCCAAGTGCATTAGATTTATCTCTTTGTTCGACTTCAATTCGACTAGATTGCACTTGTAAAGTATTTCCTGAGTTTCACGGTAGCGATCATTTACCAATCATCATCTCAATTAGCAGTAACAAAGGCATTGCTAATTCAGTTAATATTCCATATGATTTGACAAAAAATGTTGACTGGATAAAATACCAAAGTATTATCTCAAGTACCTTGAACTCAATGGAAGAGCTCCCCCCACTTGAAGAATATGACTTCCTTGCTTGTTCGATTCTGGAGACCGCAGAACAATCCCAAACCAAACGATTTCTTGGTTCATCGTCTAACAGAAGACCTTCAAACCCTTGGTGGGACATAGAGTGCTCAGATGCTAAACACGCGAAGCAAAATGCTTTCAAGACGATTTTAAAACGAAGTGGAGGAACTCCTCAGAATTTTGAAAAATTTTTGACTTTAGCAACCAAGTCGGGCGGAGAAATGTAGCTATTGGAGACATTTTGTCGAAGGTTCGTCAAGAGAAATCTCAATGAGCACTCTTTGGAATACGGCCAGATGAATGAGGAATCGTAACGTAGGAAATGAGAGTGAGGAATACTCGAACCGATGGATATTTGATTTTGCGAGGAAAGTTTGTCCAGATTCTGTTCCCACGCATAGCATTATTAGGGAGTCTTCTCCAAATAATGGTTCCATTGATAGCCCCTTTTCAATGATGGAATTTTCCATAGCACTCATTTCTTGTAACAATAACGCTCCTGGGTTGGACAGGATTTAATTCAACTTGGTGAAGAATCTGCTCGACCTTGCAGAAAGACGTTTGTTGGAATTGTTCAACAAGTTTCTTGAGCAAAATATGGGTCCACCTGACTGGATGCAAGTTAAAGTTATCGCCATTCAAAAGCCGGGGAAACCAGCTTCCAATCACAACTCATATAGACCCATTGAAATGTTGTCCTGCATCAAAAAATTGTTCGAAAAAATTGCGACGTCTTGACACTTGGGTCGAGACGAACGGTTTGTTGTCAGATACTCAGTTTGGCTTCCGTAGAAATAAAAGGGACGAATGATTGCCTTGCATTATTTTCGTCTGACATTCAAATTGCCTTCGTTTGAAAACAACAAATGGCGTCTGTATTTTTAGACATTGAAGGAGCATTTGATTCAGTTTCCATTGATGTTCTTTCAGACAAGCTCCATCAACATGGACTTCAGAATTAGCCACAGGGGTCTCCCGCAAGGCTCATGCCTCAGTCCGCTTCTCTATAATTTTTACGTGAATGACATTGACAGTTGTCTAGTAACCCCATGTACACTAAGACAATTGGCAGATGATGGCGTAAAACAAGAAACGAAAAGTGGACAACATCATATAAAATCAGCCGTTCTAATGGCTCTAAATGTTACCTGAAGAACTATTAAGATTACTTCTTTGCAAATCGAAGGTTGAAATCATCAGTTTAGTGAAAATCCAAAATAATTTGATTTGCTTCGTGCACTTTTCGCTGTGCGAAAATCGTTCGAGAAAAATGTTCCGAACTGTGCTAAATATCGTAGAGAATTCCACAATTTGGTCCTTCTAAAAGGCAGAAATGAATCCTGTACAGCATCTTGATAGTTTCTTTCAATGAAATATGCAAATCCGAAATAAGATAATTGACGTCAATAATCGTTGAAAATTTGTAGTAGTGAAAGGGGGAAAGTTTCGCAATTTGAACGACATATTGAATAATAATTATCAAATCACAACAGTTTGGCTCCCGGCTCATTGCTCCGTTCCAGGCAATGAAAGAGCCGATATTTTTGCCAAACGTTTTATAATTCAACGAATTATATAGCGCATCCCGGCAAAGAACACTTTCCAGCTGGCAAGCTTCTTGGGATAGAGATGATCTGGGTCGGTGGATGCACTCAATTATTCCGAAAATATCGACAAAGGCATGGTTCAGGGGACTGGATGAGAGTAGGGATTTCAATCGTGTGATGTCCAGACTCATGTCCAATCACTACACGTTAGATGCACATCTCCTTCGAATTGGACTTTCCGAGACTAATCATTGTGCTTGTTCGCCATTATCGCGATATTGATCAGGTCATTTGCGTAGAGTATCGTGATGTCAGATCTCAACTAATAAATTCCTTGCGTGCTCAAGGTAGACTATCCAATGTCCCAGTTCGCGACATTCTTGTTTATCGTGACCTTCCTTACATGAAACTTCTTTATTAAGGCCATTGGAGTTCCAATTTAAAGTTTATTTTATGTTAGACTGTTTGCTCTTCCATGAGTTCAACCAATAATATGAAATAAACGTATTTATGGAAAACAAGACAAACAATGTTCGGTGTTGGTTCCTAATCAAGATCAATCTAAGTAGACTCTCGTGCAATTGCGGATTCAAAAGTGTGACAATTGATTGAACTGTTTGATTGTAGATCATTTGAAATTTTGGTTGCCGTGTTCCACATCAATGGCTCGAACAACCCTATGGGGCTGATCCTTGATGTTTTTTAATTGTTTGAAAATGGCGACTCTCTAGATTGTTGTATTTCTGTCTTCTATCCGGATCCTTTATCTGTTTAAAAAAACAGAACATGATGCGCTGATTACAACCTGATCTGTGCGAGTGTAGTTTCGGTGCTTGTACATAAGGAAACGCTTCTACTCGTGTTTCTTTCGAACAGTGTTTATAACAATGAAACTATAAATTGTTTTTTTTTCAAAATTTTCGCCTTCGATTACCGGCTAGAGCTTGCTCGCTCCCCGCTAGATTAATGCGTGTGCTTTTTTTTTTTGCTGTGACTCGGGGCAAAAGTTAAAATTAAATCGTTTCAATGAATTTGTCATAAAAAAGAATCGAATAATACAAACATTTGTTCCTCACAATACAGTCTCAGGTCGGTGCTAGTCGTGCAGTTTAGAAATTCATACCGCCCCGACAGGCGCTGCCTGCCCGAGCTTGAAGAGTGTAAATTCTATTCGCGATGCGTTGTTTTTTTTTGTTTCAAACAGCAGGGAAAAGCATGGCTTCTGCTAGCAATGGATCAGTCGGTTGGTTAGATGGGTGATAGGTGGGGTGGTGGCACGTTGTGCTACACACATTTCTGCATGTTTCTCGCCAGTTCCGACCTGGCGGATCGGTCGGTGGTTGTTTTGGGATTTACTTACGATCTGCTCCCATGATAACTTTCTCTCGACGGATCCGCTCTCCGTTCCGTACTCTCACGGTATCAGAAGTGATGCGAGTATGTGTAGAAGTATGCGAAGAGCTCTCACAGCTGAGACGAAGCGAAGTGAAAATTTTCACTCGCACTTGCGGGGAGCGACGAAACGAGAGAGCATAAATGCCAGCATGCTCACGGTTATGTGCTGGCATGCAATTTTGCGTATGTTGTTATCATGTCGCTTCTTCTGACGACTGACAAGAGCTGTTTTGGCCCTAGTCGTAGTGTGCGTTTGTGTATGTGGAGAGTGTTCATCACAACACAATTCGAAGAAAAGTCGGCTCTGGTCGGCTTTGTTCATGAAAGAAAGTCGCATCGGATGAACATTGTTGGCAGACACCAGCTGTGTAGAGAAGAAACGGTGAATGTAGTGTTTGGTATTTGCTGGTAGTCGTGGTTCATCCGACCACGGACAGCGATGCCAGATCGACGGATATCTTAGTAGAACCACGGATCCTTAGACCCGTAGAAGGAACTATCAGCTAAATCAGTGATTCCCAAACTGGTCCCTACAGCTCATTTTCAGTGGGTAGTAAACTCAAAATTGTTCAGAGGTGGGTAATGATTCGCAAATTGTGGACCCTGAGTAAAATGTAGTCTTTACAAATTTATATAGACATGTGGGTAATATTGCGAAAAACAATACCATTCCAATTAACCAGTTGCCAAAATGATGTGATTAGTGCATCATTCAATTCAATTGTGAGATTTGTGAGAAAGAAAACGAAAGTTAAAAGATGAAAACTTAAGTGCTGTCACGACCAAGAAATGGTCAAATAAGAATGAGTGTAAATGAGTATCAATAGTTTTCATTAGAAATTCATATCATGTCCGGGGACGGGTATAGCGTGATGGGATAGTCGATGCCTTTCGCGCAGCCCGCCTGGGTTCGATTCCCAACCCCGCACATAGGTTCAGAAAGATTTTCTGGTCCGAAGAGGCGAATGACCTAAGATGTTGAAGCCTCTATAATTGAAACAAAAAAAAAATATCATGTCTATATTTCAAATTCACTTCATACAAATTAAGAGAGAAAACAACAGATCCACGTTCAGAATCCAGATGGTCAGAATGATATCCAGAGTTCGAGTCCAAAATCTTGTTCAGAATCCTGAGGTCATCCAGAATTTAGATTTATGTTCGAAACTCAGACCAAGAATGCTTCGGTTCGGTTCAGAATTTAGGCTCAGATCTAAAATTTCTGTCAGGAATTCAGTCCCAGAATCTAGGCCTGGGATCAGAACTTATGTCCAAAACACACGAAAACCCAGCTCCAAAATGCAGGCCTAAAATTCCCGGATCCCGATTTTCACTCAAAAAGCCAGTTTTTAGTTCCAGGTTCAAAAACTTCGCCAGGAGCTGATCCGGGGTATGAATTCTGGCCCAGAATCAAAGTCCAAGTCTAGGATGAAAATTAAATTCCAGAATCTAGATGCAGAATTCTGGTTCAGATAAAAAATTTTGTCAATAATTTGGGTCCTGAATATGACTTGAAGTCCCGATTTTAGGTTCAGAATCCAAAATCAGGATCAAGTTCCAGGTTCACGCTTCTGGTGCGTTCCCAGTATCTCTGTCAAATTTTCGGAGTAAAAATCTGGTTTGGAATCCTGAATTCAGCTCCAGATTTAGACCCGAAACTGTCATCGAAAGTTCAAGCCAAGAAATCAGATTCAGAATCTCTGTGAGAATTCTGGTTCAAAAAACCATGTCCAGATTCAGTACTCTAATCCAGAAACCTGGTTCAGAATCCTGGTCTAGGTTTAGAAGCTCTGTCAATAATTTATGTTTAAGTTTAGAACTGAAGAATCCTAGAGAACCCAGAATCCAGTTCAAGTGCAAAATAGGTTTAAAGTTTAGTTTCGGAAACTCTGTCAGAAGTTCAGAAAACAGAATCCAGGTTCAGAATCTAGGTTAAGGTCTCTGTGATTCACAATCTAACTCCAAGTCTAGAATCCAGTTCCGAATATAAGTACTGAATTCTGTTTCAAGTTTAGAATCCATATTCGGATGAAGAATCTCTTCCAAAAATTCAGGTTCAGATTCAGTATTCTGATCCAGAAACCTAGTTCGATAGTTCAATATTATAATGCAGTGTTCAGGACCAGAATCCAGATCTACATATCGCTTAGTTATTACTGGGTGAGACGACTTGGGAGTTTTTCTAACAATCATTGAACCAAATATTAACAAATGTATTAAACAAGGTCACGCACATCTTTATCACCAAAACTTATTTTTTGTCATCGTCGAGAGTCGCAAATAAACTGTTTGACCTCAAATAAACTGTTTGATTTGAAAATGTTTTCATTTTTGTCTCTCACACAAGAAGTAAAACTAGAACTAGAAATGATTCGAAAAGTTGCTTTTGAGCGAGTTCTTGAAAAAAATCGTTGTGTTGTCCACATACGCCACAAGAAAACACGCCAAATGCAGAACTTTTCTCCATTACCCAACGAAAAGACGGCCTGAAATTATGACTGATAACCAGAGCTGCTAAATGTCACCATCAACTAGCAACTTTGCACGACGAAGATTGGAAAGTTTATGTTACTGGACTGCTGCCAACCAGGCTCTACCAATCATCATATATTGAGTGTCTGAGTGCCGATCTGTCATAACTTAAATTCTCTTGATATTATACTCACCAGGACGCTCATTGATTGCCGATGCGATTGATGTTATCTTCATTTCTTCTGTCACTGCTTGTTTACGGTGTGACTAAATATTAATCAAGCAGCATAAACATTGAATTAAATCCATGTACACCAATAAACTCCCAAATCCGTTGACTTTTTACAAGCAACAATGAACTTCATCAATTTATGTTTATGTTAGTACTCTCATGGAATTTTTTTACTTCAACAGGGAATAGGAGAATGAGAGAGAGAGAGAACAAAATGCGTCACCTGTCTTTGACTGAGTATACTTCTACTTGGTCATTGAATTATCGAGTATCTCATTTGACAGACACTTTGACCGTACCGATTACAGTTGACGATGATTTTAGTCAGTCCGTCAAGGTCATTTGACATGACTGACAATTTGCAGCTCTGCTGATAACACGAAAACAATAAAATCCAAAAACTGGCGTCATAAGCTCTCAGAGACAGTTATAAATCTGTCCACAACCTTCTCCAATCCGGGGAAATCGCTCTGCCAACTGAACTACTGTGGATGTTATGATACACAACGCAGAAGACTTCCGGCTAGAAAAGAACTTGGTAGTTGATCTGAATGTGCACGGTCGGTTAAGTTAACATTTTAGTTGATCCCCTGTGATAAAATTTCGCATTCAGTAATATATTAAATATATTTAAAATAGGCATATGACCAAAAAAGTTTCGGAATCACTGAGCTGAATGAACGAGTGAGTCATTCGAAGAAAGCGTTTTGTTTCGATTCCTAATTGCAGAGTTGCTACGGGTCGCACGGGTTTCGGTGCAGTGGCACGAATTTGGCGCTGATTCTCTGACATTTCAGAAATCCAAAATATTTGTTTTTTCCGGATTCTTCAGAAATCCATTAAACGTCGAGATCTGTTGCTATCTAAAACATTGATTGCATTGATAAAAATTACTGAATTTTATACATATTTTACAAAAAATTCTGTTTCTAGGCAAATTTATAAGAAATTCGGAATTTATATTATTAGGTGTACAACTTTGCTTCCGCCGTTTTGTTCCAAAATTTAAAGCTTTATTGCGAAAAAGTGCTTACAGATGTATTATTCAAAGTATTGTCCGTCGCTAGCGACAACTTTCTCTTATCTTTCCGGAATTTTCGGATCCCGGATCGAAAAAAGGAGTCCTTTTTTGACGCTATCCATGAAGCAATCCATTTTTCCAACTCTTCGAAGGATTGAAAATGTTGATCTGCCAGGCCATGTGTCATCGAACGGAATGGGTGGAAGTCAGAAGGGGCGACATCTGGGGAATACGGCGGGTGGGGCAAGACTTCCCATTTCAGCGTTTCCTGGTACTTTTTGACCACTTTTGCGACGTGAGGCCGAGCATTGTCGTGTTGGAGGATGACTTTGCCATGTCGCTCTTGATACTGTGGTCGCTTTTCTTTTAGCGCGTGACTAAGGCGCATCAGTTGCGTTCGGTGATGGTTTCACCTGGTTTTAAGAGCTCGTTGTAAATTGTTATTCATCTTTGAAGGTTTTTTCTCTTCCACTATCATGTTTGTCTTAGACATCGAAATCACCATTTTTAAAACGTTGAAACCACTCCCGACACGTTCTTTTACTCAGAACAGCGTCACCGTAAGTTTCTGAAAGCATTAGATGCGCTTCAGTTGCATTTTTTTTCGAATTGTAACAGAAAAGTAAAACTTTCCGCAATTGGCGAGAATTGGGCACATAAACAGACATTTTCGAGCGTGAATAATACGAAAACAAGAACAACTGTCACTGAAACGGCGATGACAATTGGTTAGGCACTGTACGCACTCACTTTAAAGGCATTCTCATCTATGTATTTTAACCAGCCTCAGCCGGTACAGCCACCTATCGGAAAACGGCGGAAGCAAAGTTGTACACCTGATACAGAAAGTTTTTCCTGTTTCATCGTGTGATGATAGAAGAACGTGATCAATCGAATCCACAATCGGACCGATTCCGACCGACACATTCCACTGGGTTAAATCATTGGTACATGTACAAACTTTGTCCATTCTGCACATTTAATACACTCATGTGCCACATTTGCCATCGGTTGTTCTATCCTCTTAACAGATTCTTGCAGATTCTAAAGGATGATTTTCCAGCAACAAAACACTTTGGCAACACTATTTTTGACAGATCACTCGTGAATCGTATCTTGTGTCATTGTCAAACATGTACAGTTTGATCCATAGTTTAATCATGAATCAAAATTTATGCTCGATTAAGAGAATAAGTGTATCACTTTTTTTTATCTAAAAATTGTTCAGCGACGAAGCTCATTTCTGGTTGCCACATCTGGAGTGAAGACCAGTCAGAAGCAATGCAAGAGCTACCAATGCATCCCAAAAAAGTCACTATTTAAGCGAAACGTTACTGTGAATGGCAAGCGCTACCGTGTGGTGATTGACGATTTTTTCTGCCCAAAATGGAAAAATTGGACGTACCTAATATGGGGTTTCAACAAGACGGTACCATGTCCCACACGGCACGCGAAACAATGACCAAATTGAAAGCCGACCCGTCAATTGAATCGTGTGATTTAACGCCTATGGACTATTTCTTGTGGGTCCATGTTAAGGCTCATGTCTACAAGGATAAACCAACAACGATTGATGCACTGGAACCCAATATTGAAGCATTTATTCATGAAATACCGGCCAATATGTTGGAGAGAGTGTGCCAAAGTTGAATCTTGCGTAGGGGCCATCTAAAGTGGAGCCGCCGTGAACATTTGCATGAAATCATTTTAAAAAATTGAATTTTACTGATCGTTCTGTCGATTCCAATAAAGATTTTATCAATTTTCTCAAATTTACTTCTTAAAAATCACTTTTTATATAATAATTGTGTTATTAAAACTAAAAACTATGTCAGAATTTTTCTACGAACAATGAGGGAGAAATATACATTTACAGATTTCATTTATGATATTTTTTATACTTTCTTTCATCATTAAAAAAGATGAAATTTCCTTTTTCGACCAGGATGTTTTATCCTGGATGTATTTAGGTACTTCAATGGGTGCAATAAAGATAGAGATAATTTACTCTGGAGACAACTACATTTATTCTTATCAAACAATGAAAATTTATTTGAACAACAAAAAATTGCCCTTTTTGGCAATATTGACATGTGGCCATCTGATTGTCATAGGTAACAAGTGATTTGCACGGCATTCTTGTATCCCGACCTAAAGTCACATAAGAAGATATAGGCCTCTTCAAGCGCATGCGTAACAAACGTACACCATTTAAAATACAGGGGAAAAAGTTCTTTCACTTTTCTTTTTCGATAGAGAGAATCTCTCCGTATTGGGACATAGTTTTGCGAATATAAGGATCGATGACGCTTAAGGGAAGATCATTCACACTCACTTCTATACTTCACTATATATACTGGAATGTTGTACTTAATGTTTTCGTGCTCCACATAGTGCACATTGTTATTGTCTTTTGCGAATTGAATTGCATCCAACTCTTTGTAAAACTGGATGTAAATAACATTATTTGTCTTATTGCATTGAAGTAAATGCACACGTTTATTGTCAAGATGCATTTGCTCCTTAAGCAAACCTTCAAGTTCTCGTATCGAAGGTCGAATTTTGCACTGCCTGAAGCCAACAATAATTGGCACCGCTGATATGAAATAAATATTTTTCTTTATTAAAAATCGATTCACATATCAAATTTAAAACACGGGTCGTTATTTAAGATGGGCAACTCGTTCGCGAACGTTTCAAAAGCCATTTTTCCCAAAAAAAAGGGGATGGGTAATATCGTTGTCCACTTTTCGTTGTTTTTTCTTCAATGTAAACCGACTAGCAGCAGGATGACACAATCGCTCTTGGTTGAAGCGAAACTGACTCTGCGAACGTCCCGCTCCATAACTACTCACAATGTGGATTGATTCAACACTGAAGCAATTTTTGTGAAGGGTTTTCTGTTTACGTGATTTCCTTTGTAGCTTTATTACAAATGGGCGATCCTAACGGCCACAAAAATAGCGACATACAGCATTTTCAAGTCGATTATTTTGTTTCGGATTTGCATATTTCAACGAAAGAAACTATCAAAAAGCTATACGGGATTCATTTCCGGCTTTCAGAAGGGCCAAATTGTGGAATTCTCTACGATATTAAACACTTTTATATCATAGAAGTTTTACTCTTGAGGTCATTCGCCTCTTTGGGCCAGAAAAACTTTCTGATCCTATGGCACGCTATACCCGTACCCTTCTTTCACACTTCCAATACTGTTTTTCCCAAACGCGGAGCAGCCAAATGCTGGCTTTATTAGCACTCGTTTGATGCGTATTTCGCTCGTTCTAAAAATAGTGCACAAAACTATTCAAACTATTCTAGATTTGCACTAAATTGATGATTTTTACCTCCGATTTGCAAAGAAGTTATCTTTATTTTTCTTTAGATAACATTTAGAGCCCCAAGAATTGGGGGGGCTGATTTTGTATAATGTTCCCCATCGTTGTCCACTTTTCGTTGTATTTTTTCCAATGCAAAAGACCAGCATCAGGATGACGCAATCGCTCTTATTTCAAACGGATACTAGCACTGAAAACGTCCCGTAGCAGAACAGCTTCCTGTGCGGATTGACTCAACGCTAAAATAAATTCTTGATACTGTGAATCGGAACCGTCGGCTCTGGTACGAGAAAGACAAACGCGCGTCATGACTTTTCTTCTTTGATACTCGTTGATACCAAACATTTCAGAAAACTTTAATATTGAATTATTTATGATTATGTCATACAGCTGAAAATGTCATTATAAATTGATGATCATATTTCCGATGGCATGCAGTAAAAATTATGTTGATACGCTAGCTACAACAAGAGTTATTCGCGATCAAAAACTTATCACTTATTAACAGAGCGTGTTAATGTAATTTTTATTTCATGAAAATCTGATATAAGTTTAGGTGACCATAGATCATCACATTGGTACTCATGAAGAATATATATTGAAATTGTCATTTTCACTCTAAGCACCCTATCTTCGAAACCAGAAGTTGGATCTGAATAAAAATCGAGATATTATTATGGCATCTGAAGACCTCTCAATGTGTTTTAAAATTGTAAAAATCGCCATCATTGAGAAAAGTGACTGCCTATATTTTCATTAATTTTTTTTTTATTTTTTCATTTATATCATTTATTTCACATTCATTTCTTTTGGCGCATATTATACTATAATTCCAGAACCAGATATAGGATCGAAATGAAATTCAGAAACTTTGTGTAGGACTTTTTTGGTTACTTTTCACTCTGTAATTCCGGAACCGGATATCAAATCTGAATGAAATTTAAGTGCTTTGTATGGAATCATACAACTTTTTATTTGAATCTAAGTTTGTGGAAATCAGTTTAGCCATCTTCGAGAAAATAGAGTGACAATATTTGTCACACACACAGACATTTGCTCAGTTCGTCGAGCTGAATCGAATGGAATTTAACATTTAGCCCTCTGGTCATCAGTTGAACAGTCAGTTTTCACAGAGATTGCACAGTAGGCAGTCCAACCCGATCCGTATCCGATCGAAAGTAAAAAACTTTTAGCCGTACCCGAAAATAAATTTTCTTCCTATCTCGAACCCGACTCGTATCCGATTAAATAAAAATAATTGCCCGTTCTCGACCCGAACCCGAAAAAATTCGAGTAATCGGATTCGAGTACCCGAAACTAAAGCAAATTTTGGAACGCAAACCCGACAAACATATTTTTTCTGAACCCGAACCCGACCAATACCCGTCGAGTTCGGGTTCGGGTTGGGTTTCGGGTAGAAATGCCCTTTCAATGCATAACCATTCTATATGAGAAAGGCAAAAATTATGGGCTAATCCGGGACAACCATGAATATCGACTGCAGAACCAGAACGATTCGTCAAGAAGGTAATGTTCTGTGTTAGGTGGGATTAGAGAGATGTGGTGTATCTAGCTTCTAAAACTTGGTGAAAGTGTTAGTACTAATTGCTACAGACCCGAAACAAATGATCAATTTGAACCAGAACTTGACCGAAAAACGATCGGAATGTGCTAGAAGACAAGGCAAGGTAATTTTGCTACACGACACTGCAGATGCACACAAAGCAAAACTAGTTCAGGATACAATTTGGTTGGAAGCTGCTACCCCACCCGCCGTATTTATCTGACTTGGCCCCTTCCGACTAGCATTTGTTTCCATCGATGGACCGATGCACAGTGGGAAAAAAACCCAGGAAACCCGCAAAGAAATCGGGAACCATGGAAAAAGGCAACAAACAAGAGTGTTTCTTATGTAAAAAACGTGCTTAATCCACCTAGCAGTGAGATGATACCTTTTTTTCATCAATCCGCATGTGTTTTTTGCATGAATATTCTGCGGTGTATCAGTTTTCATGACATTATTCTAATGTCCGTCGCTTTAAGTGGCAATTTGAGATTTTAGTCACTCATTACTCTGCACTGTCTAAACTGCATATCGGATCGAATTTGAATTTAAACGTGTGATAATCGTTTGAACATTCCATGATATGTCGAATTAAGTTCCACTTTAGAGTTTACGGTAATTTAAGGTACTTCCACGCCGGTATTCAGGAACCAGCATAACCCAAACCGATTCGTAAGACCATATGACGAATAAATTGCAATAGTTTTGAGTCCAACTTTAAAGCTTTTCTGGATTGTCATCTTCTATATCGCTTTGAATTTTAAAAATTCATCATCCTACAATTCCAGAATCGGAAGTCAGAATTGGATAAAATTGGATTTATTTTAATTTGAACTTTTGTTTCTGAAATTCGATTTGGCTTTTTTTGAGAAAAAGATTGAGCTTTGAGAAACGATTCCATACTGGAACCGGAATTCGAAATTCGGTGTAGCCGAAGTCAGACAAACTCACCTGAGTAGCTGTATAGTTTACATTTGTTTCAAAATGTTTGAAAATCAATGTAGACATCTTTGAGGAATCGTAGTGCGAATTCAATTTTTGGGTGCCTTCCGAAACGAAAACTGAATACAACCAAAAATTAAATAAGTTTATTTGGTTATCGGCTATCCAAATCTGCATAGCCGATAAACCTGATTAATTTATGTGAAATAGACATTTTTATACTAATCACCCTGTATCGCCTAAACAGGAAGTTGGATCTGACTGAAATCTTGTTTTTGTTATAGAATCTTAAAACTTTTCATTTGAATCTTAGATGATTCTTAGATTTCATTTGAATCTTAGATCGGTTCAGCCATCTACGAGAAATATGAGTTACACAGTTTTAATTTCGTTTCACATATCATCCTGTAGTTCCGGAACCAGAGGTCGGAACCAATCAGAATACAGGAACCTTGTTTGAGAGTATACGACTTTTCATATGAATCTGAGTTTGTAGAAAACGGTTGAGTCATCTCCAAAAAAAAATGAGTGAAATTATTTGTCACACACGCATTTGCTGATCTCGACGAACTGATTCGAATGCTATATGGCTGTTATGTTCTTCCAGTATTTATTGCTGTAAGTAGTTTAAATCAATATAATTATGGAATTGCTTTCAACTCAAAAATTCTGCCATCATCTGGTTTACATATGGCATATTCGAACGATTATGTTGCCAAAAACGAACCGTGCTAAAATCGGTCCGAGGCAAAATATCATGCTGTACACAGTCTTTTGGGTACTTAGAAACAAATGTATGTAACAGTACAAAAAATCGTTTTTCATGTTGCTCTCAAGCATTTCTTTGCCAGACAACGCTTAAAACTTCTACTGCTGGATTAGGGGGAAAAGTCGCTTACACAAAAATTTCGATATCTCCGTTAAAAATGGACGGATTTTAACAATCTATGGCTTATTGGACATGTATTACCGTGTGGAATCTAAGTCTGAAAATATATTCTGTTTTCAAGGTCAATTGTGACAGATACTGTCAAAAAACTGAAAATTTTGACATCAAACTTCGTATAACTCAAAAAGTAAACATCCTATCTCAAAACCATTCAATAGCGACGGGGAGACCTTTCATTTGCGACTAGTTTGATCAAAATCTGTCCAGCCATCTCTGAGATCTCGACCACTTAGCTAACAACACACATACACACACACACATACAGACACACACACACATACAGACACACACACATACACACACGGACATTTGCTCAGTTCGTCGAGCTGAATCGATTGGTATATGACATTCGGCCCTTCGGGCCTCGGAAAATTTTTCTAAAGTTTGAGCGAATTCTATACCTATTTTTTATATATATAAAAAAAGGTAAAAATCCAAGAAATTCAATGGAATGGTTTTTTAATGGCCGCACGAATCGCCATCATGCTCGTTTTACCCCAAAGGGCCAGCAGTTTTAGGGTTTTCTGTAGTATTTGTTCTGTAACTTGAAAAGAAATCGAGTGCGGTCTACTGAAATAGCTTGTTTTTATGTAAAAATGTCTGGAGAATCGAATGGAAGAGTGTACACTGGCCGCACGAAACGTTTTGGTGGCTATTTTACCCCATTTCCTCCATTTCATAATATCTTAAACTGTAAATCGTCCTTAAATCTTAAACTTATCTTAAACTGTAAATCGTCCCTAAATCTCGGATTCTTCCATTCGATTCTACAGACTTTTCTACATAATATAAGATAGTTTTCGTATTCTTTCAACGTGGTTCACTTAAGACTTAAGGGTGATGAAAATTTCACATATTTAAGGAATTGGGGTAAAATAGCCACCAAACCGTTTCGTACGGCCAGTGTACACTCTTCCATTCGATTCTCCAGACATTTTTACATAAAAACACGGCCAGTATTAGTTCCGGCATTCGATTCTACAGACTTTTTTACATAAGATAAGCTAGATTTAGTAAACTTCCAATAAGTTTTAACATGATTTAAGACCGATTTACAATAAAATACCATAAAATGGAGTAAAATAGTCATTAAAACGTTTCGTGCGGCCAGTGTAGGTTCTTCCATTCGATTCTCCAGACTTTTTTACATGAAAGTAGGCTATTCCAGAATACTCGACTTCTTTTCAAGTTACAGAGCGAATGTTATAGGAAACCTCAAAACTGCTGTACATTTGGGGTAAAACGAGCAGGATTGCGATTCGTGCGGCCATTGTAATTCTTTCCATTGAATTCCTTGGACATTTTTACATAAGAAACGCTTTAGTTTGTTGACCTATCTCAATTAGTTCATGAGTTACAGAATTGTTTCATAGATTTTTTCTTACTGTACGATGGGTCAAGTTGTGTAAAAATTTGTAATTTATTTTAACAATAAATATCGGTATACTAATGTAATACTAAGTCGAAATTGTTTATTTTTGTTATCGTATATGTAAAATACGCATGTTAAGTAAATTGCATAGTAAACTGAAAACACACTATCGCTACTAAGCTAGTTAACTAGAGCTCGTCACGAATCAAATTTATATTTGACCATATTTTTAGTAGAATGTACTCTTCTCTGTGCACATATCTGTGAATCGTTCCTCAGAACATTACCATCGTAAATCGCCACGCCATAACGAACTCGAGCTCTGGCAACTCATCCCGTGTTGCCGTCACGCACCATTCAGCCAACGCGCTCTGGCAACTGAACTGACACCGGTAGAAAGGATGCCCTGCGGTAACCATGCAGGGCCCGATTTGTTGTCAGTATTCGTTCTCCTGTCGTCCCGACGACTAGATCATTTTGTCGCCCCGGTGAAAGATACGCGTCTAGTGGAAAAGTGGTAATCCTGTCGCGGTTACCTTTTACGCCGAGTCACTGTTTCGTCGTGTTTCGGAAGGTAGCACAATTGTGAAGGAAATATTTGTTCTTGTTTTGTTATTTTCCCTTTACCTTAACTTGGCGGACTGTAGCTGTCTGTCACCGAGGGCCCCCGAAAACGGATCGGGCCAACCGTCGAAGGATTGCTGATGCAATTTGTCAAGCGAAAACAAGTAGAATTGCTAGTGTGCCTATTTTTAAAAACTATAGAGAAAGGCAAAAAGATGGAAATTAACCGTAAAGTGTCGGGCGGGGGAACGACGGCCAAGAGTGTGCCTACGTGTAAGAAGGAATGCCTGGTGAATGTGATTGTGCATGGTGGGTGCCGTGAGTGGGTTGACGCGACAGCGAGAAAACAGTCTGTGAATGCTTCGCAAGGATTTCAACACTTCTGGCTATTCGTTGAGGCTGAAAGAAAAGTTCTTTTTCCGATATGTACGGAAGAAGGCAGTAGATGCTACGAAGCGACCGCTAACAGTTGAGTGTGGGGATAAAACTAGGATTGTGAGACTTTACTACTTGTGCAGGCATGAGATGGTGATGGAGGATTGTGTGCCTTTGGAATAGGGAAAAGTTTCCTTGTAGTACATCCGGGAAATCCCGACGCTGTTTACCGTGAGAAAGTGAGAAAGTGAGAGAGAAGGAGAGGAGATACTAGAAAGAGAGCCATAGCACTTGCACATATAATCGTTACGATTCGTTGGTGCTGGTGTAGGTACGGATGTTAGAACTGCCAGGAATCAGTGTACCACCAGCACATCAGAGAGATAGGGGAGCCAAAATAAATAAATTATCCGTAACCTATATTCCCACATTCCTTTGCTCCTCTGTGGTCGGGTGTTTAGTGGAGTAATTTTCATCGATTTTATAGATAACAACGACGATCCAGATTGCGTAGCAAAACGTTTTTGTTTAAGGGGGGTGAATGGTTTTTCGTTGTTTGTTCGGGATTTTCGAACTCTGAGATTTGTTGGCTTCCGTCTTCGCGGTCCGTCGTGTCTATAGGTTAAGCTAATGGGTATCAGATCATGCCAAGAGAAGACAAAGGTTTGATTTTGGGAAGATATATTAAGTAGACTGGTTCGCGCTAATAAAACTGGGAAACTAATCAAACAAGGATTCTTGATTCGCTTCGGATGAAAAGGGAATCATTTTCTTGTCGTGTTGGGACCAGTGCGTGAAACTGTTTTTTTGTAGTGAATACGACTTACTTTGCTATGAGACGCCTTTTCAAAATTTATCCTGTACAAGAATGGGTAGAACTTTATCGCGAATATCTCTTGATGTACTTAACCCAACAACATAATTTTTTCTACAAGCTATCGGAAATATAATCAGGAACTTTTCAACAGCGTCAGATAACCATAAATAACTGAAAATCAAAGTTTTCTAAAATTTTTGGAAATAATGAGGAAAATTCATCACGCTTGCTTGCCTTTTTCGCACCCAGACGACGGTTTTGAGGTAGTAAAACGCATATCAGTTCCGATTATCTCCGAGTATAAAAAGTAAACTTTGATTGAAAATCGTTAATTTCTTCTAGTGCTTCAGACGGAACTTAATGTCGGGGTGAGGTGCTCCCACCGACAGAAGTAAGCTCAGGTCGTGCTTTCATTTGGGCCGTCAGATCTTTTGCGTGGTACAAAACCTCAGACGCCCAAGTCGTACTCTCATTTGGACTTCGGGTCGCCAGGAGGAGCAGTCGGCAATGAAAGCGCAGACGTTTTGCGTGGTACAAAACCTCAAACGCACAGGCCGCAGAGCCAGTTTTCCTTCAATGAAGATCGATTGCATCATCCTGCTGCTGGTCGTTTGCATTGGAGAAAAATACAGCGAAAAATGGACGACAATGGTGAACATTATGCAAAACCCTTCTAATGGCTCCAAATGTTATCTAAAGAACTATAAAGATTGCTTCTTTGCAAATCGGTAATTGAAACCATCAGTGTAGTGCAAATCTGCGATAATTTTATCAGCTTTGTGCAATTTTCGCAGTGCAAAATTCGCAACAGTGTTTAATATCTTGGAGAATGACATAACTTGGCCTTTCTGAATGCCAGAAATTAATCCCGTGCAGCCTTTTGAAAATTTCCTTCACTGAAATATTCAAGTCTAAAATGAAGTAATCGACATCAAAATTCTGTATGTTGCTATTTAGAACCATAATTGTATACCTAAAGAATTATGCGAATTTTTCCTTCACTAGACTGTATAAGGCCCATTTTTCAACCAGTTGTAGTTTTTAGTAGAACTTTCTGCTGATTTGCTATATAAAATGCATAGCATCGACACAGAATAGATTCGAACTCAACTCGTCACTCTCCATTACGAACGCCTTCATAAAAGGTTTTTTGCAGAACCACCATTATTTTATCATAAATAACTATACTGGTTAGCTTGTAATATTTAATTGTATGTCAGAATGTTTAATGTAACTAATCTGTACTTTAGTTTAAGTGTATCGCTACTAGTTTTTCTTACTATATCCGCTAAAACATAATAATAGTTTCGACTTTTTTCGATTTGTTTACTTCTGTGCTTTTAATATGAATAATGAAGTTACGCCCTCGTGCATTTTTCGTGAAATCAAGAAAAATGTGCGGATAATTTTATCATCTTAGTTATTATTTTCGGTAGTGAAAATTGAAGTATCACCCTGTTTGTTGGCATGGAACACGGAGGGCGAAAACTACGGAAACAAATGGAATGACAGTTTCTCCCTTTTTAGTTCTCTGCATTGCTAAGATTTAGATTTTTTGTAGATTCGTTACAAAGATGGAGATTTTTTTTTTTTTATTCAATATTATAGTATAATTTTAAGGCACACTGCTTAAGAAAGATGGAGATTTCGAGTATCACACTGATTATTGTCACCTATGATAGTCATGATCCAGCGCAAGCGTGGATGTATCGACGCCTGTCTCGCTCGTGTTGGGAGATTAATATGGAACGGAAGTGATCGTCATCAACAGAATGATATTTTGATATCGGAGCGAAATTATTTACTAGTAAAAAGTGATGCCTTTCTCATATTACTTATATTTTCCAAAACATCACTAAAAGATTCTTTCAAGATGTTTTCTTTCAAACGAATAAAATCAAAAACTTTCTTTGGGTATAAACTACCATAACATTTTCAACTTGTAAACAGTTATGTCAAGTTGATATAGATTTAAATGTGGCAACTTTGCACGTTGTACAAAATTGAGCCGGTGGTGTTTTCTTCGTCCGTACCAGCACGTACCGATGCGTACCGGCTTAGTATTATTTTGTACGACAGTTTGAAAGTTTTGACACTCATCGCCATCTAATTTCGGAACCGGAAATCAGATCTGGATTGCACAGTATCTTTTAGGACAATGAAAGCTTTAATTTGAATCATGATTTGTGAAAATCGGTTTAGCCGTTGCTGAGAAATCGAAGTGAGTTCCGTTTTTGTAGCTTTTCTTCATTATTATCGATGCTTCGGAAACGGAAACCGGGGACTGATAGTCCCAAAATAGATTTATCTGTCGACTAACTAACAAGGTCTGCCAACTAGATGAAATTACCAGTAAGTTTTATAAAGTTACGCACCTCGTTTCGTTATCGCATGTGAAAAAATACTTATGTAAATGATTTTTTTTCATTTATAGCGCTATAGTACCGAAACCGGAAGTCGAGTCTGGATCAACAAGGTTTTTCTAAGGAATTTCAAGACCTTTTAAATGATTTTTAATTGAGTGCGCATTTTCTCATGGATTTGCACATATCACCCTGTAATTCCGAAACCGAAAGCGGGATCGATATAAAATTCAATAGCGATCTATGGGACCATACGGCCTTTCGTTTGAATCTAAGTTTGTTTAAATCGGTCACGTCATCTCTGAGAAAAGTGAGCGATAATTTTTTTAATTTTTTTTGTGCATACCCCCTTGTTATTCCGGAACCGGAAGTCGGATCGGGTTAAAATTTAATAGCGATCTATGGGACCGTAAGACCTTTGATTTGAATCTGTGTTTGTGAAAATTGGTTCAGCCATCTCTGAGAAAATCGAGTGACATTATTTTACACATACTTACATACATACACACATACACATACATTTTTATACGATTAAATCATTTAACAGAGATAAAAATGTTCGTTCTCGGAAATCTCAATTCTTTTCCCAAAATCGATATTTTTCTTTCGCATAAACAAAGACTTGAGTGTAATAATTCGACTAATAAGTAATCCAATAGTAATCGAAAATCACTGCATTGAAGAGCTTTCAAGGGGCATAGGGTTGTCAACCAGCGAAAATTTACAATTTCCGAAAGAAATTCAAACGTGAATTGGATAGAAAAGGTTGTCAATAATCGGGGACGGGTATAGTGTGATGGGTAAGTCGATGCCTTTCACGTAGCCCGCCTGTGTTCGATTCCCTACCCCGCAAATAGGGTCAGAAAGTTTTTCTGGCCCGAAGAAGCGATAACCTTAAGGTTAAAACAAAAAAAAAACATATTCTAGTTGCGTAGAATGGTCAAAAGTTTACTATTTCTTTAAGACATTTTAAATTCATGAAAACGGAGGTCCATTCTGATCGAATATCACTAGAATCATGCATGTTTAAAATGAATAGGGTTGTCTTCTAACGAAAATTGACAATTTTTGGAATAGTTTAATATATTAGTTGGATGAAAAGTAAGTCAATAGTGATCTAAAATTACTAGATTCAATTATGTTCATGGGTTGTCAATCAACAAAAGCTCACAATTTTCAAGAAAAAAAAAATCACGCACGGATCAGAGAAAAAAAGACGTCTACATTAGTAGAAAATTGCTCGATTTGAGAATTGCCGAGGTGAATACGGCCGTCTTCTGAAGAAAATTTACTATTTTTTAAAATCGTTCATATTAGATATGGGCATTCTGCTTGCTAACTGTTCGAAAGAATTTGATTTGAAAGTAATCGAAGAAAAAAAATTTTTTTTTTTCAAAACAACCGGGGACTCTCAAATCTTAAGTCCCAGAAAGTCGATTTTTTGAAAAAAAAAAAAAGATGTCAATGAATTTCGACGTTTCATGCAATTTTAAGACTTTTGGCATCAAAAACACCAAATGTCATCCAAAGTTCATGAAACATCGAGATCTGGCGTAATTTCAAAAAACAAATTTAAAAAAAAAAATGGATTTTTTACTTATTTAAGATATCCGAAATCGAAATTTTTGTTTTGATATCAAATGTCTTAGAAATGAATAAAACGTCGAGATCTGGTGTAATCTCTAAAAATATTATTTTTTAAATCGAAAATTTTCTGAGTTGACAAAAAAAATTCAGGATAACACCACGTTCCATGCATTTCGATTACAAAATAAGAAAACCACATAACTTTAAAAATTTACATTAAAAAACAGGTAACTTTGGAAATCCGTGTGAAAAAAGCCGCACAAGAAATCTGCATAGAAACCCGCGTAAAAAAAGACCTCAATGTAATTAGAGTTTTGTAAATGAAATATTGCATCACCTTTTCAACAAAATCACATGAAAAAGCGCAGACCTTCGGAGATCCACATATGAAAAAACGCATATCTTCGGAAATACGCATTAAAAACCGCATAACCGCATTAAATACCTCAATGTATTTCGAAGAAATTTTCACATATCACAGATATTACAATGAGTCTAAACTTATTGTATAAATATCGTAAAAAAGTTTCGTAATTCTTTTGTACTATTTTTGAAAACCTTTGATTTGTTTTTGTTTTTTAATATTCTGGACCTTTGAAAAATCGATAATTCAATAGATCATTGTAGAATCTAAATATGTTGAAAAAAATGTGGGCCAGCAGTTATTTTAAAACTTATGACGAAAAGCATGACTTGTTGCGATTTGTTAAAGAATTGTTTTATGGAAAAAGTGATAAAAAAAATTTCATTTTAGAATGAACTTTAGAAAAAAAATTTCTTTGTTTCTTTTGTAAAGTCATTTTATAGATCAAATAGAACCAAATTAGTTTTTTTCAAATTATCATATTCGCTGATAAGCATCCCTATGCATTTAAAAAGTTCTTTAATTTAGCTATATTTTGTTCGGTTTTGCAATGACTGAGTGGAAACATATTTTCAAGAAGCCAAATAAATGCCAAACTTACAGAAAATATGATTTTTTTTTAAAAAAAGAGGCAGGACTCGAACCTGTGTTCGTATGCAATCCGTGCATACGCGTTTACCATTCATGCCACCCTGAGCTGTGGTAGACACAGCTCTACAACAGCACCGAGTTGGTAAGCGTACATCGAACAATGATCTAAATCCTAGCCGCCTCACGACCGATACCATATATCCAAACATCTTCTCTGATGATCAGGTTACAAACACCAATCGAGAAGACTAGTCTATACTTATTTTCCGCTCAAATACTGGGTAGGAGAGTATATTTTATAATCGCTTGTAGCAGTGATGCCACTTTTCGTTGAAGTCAAATCCGTAGATTTGGTTTCAAGTGTACTTATAACAGTACATTTACATAAACTTAACAGCTTTAAGCTCTAATCCATAAAGGCAGGCTTTCAATAATGACAGATCGATGGCTAGTAGATGCATGATTACAATTTTAATAGGACAAGCAAAAAAAAACAGATATAATGCTAGATCAGGGGATTTCTGGTAAAATAATGCTAAATCCCTTGATTTCATATGATTCATCCGTAGATCCGTAGAAAAGACAGAAATCCGTAGATCTACGGATAAATCCGTAGGGTTGACATCACTGGTTTGTAGCCTTCTCTACTGTGCCAGTCGCTGCCTAGCTATCGTCAGCGACAGACCCCATGAAGGTTGTTTGATAAGTCTGCCCTTTCACTACCAGTAGCATATTGTTACGGAAAATCAAACCGCAATAGTTTTTAACGATACATTTTGTTACTATTGGTTTCGCTTTTCAACCAAATTTATACCTAAATATAACCAACAAAAATATGACCTTGTCAATTTGTCAATTTTCGATATTTGACAACCATCTTTGATATTTTTCAAAAATTGTGAAATTTCGTTGGTTGAAAATTATGCATTTTCGTTATTTTCTGATACTATTGACGACTTCCTTTTCCATTCAAATTGAATTTATTTGAATTTATTTGAAGTGTTTTCAAAAGTAGTTAATTTCTCGGGTTGTTTGACAACCCTATGTACATTAGAAAAAGTGTAAATTGTACAATTTTCTACCTCTATTTTCTTCAAATTCTGCCAACTTTCACTGATTGAAAAAATCCTACGCATCTTGAAAATGCTAGTAGCGTTCGATCAATATTGAATGAAGTTTATTTTTGCGATAAACCTTGTCAACACTAGAGAATTTTCAACTCTTAAAAAAAGTTTGATTACTTCAATTTAGCTTCGAAAAATTGAACCACTGTATTTTCATCGAACTAATCTTTTAACGCTAATTTAATGGAAACTCTATCGCGGCTTCTAATCTTCAATAAATCATTGAAAAGCAACGATAAGAAATAACAAAACCAAACACGATTAGATAGAAACAACAAGAGAATGAATAATAATTGTTTGATAGCCCACACTTCGATCGTACCGCCCGGTTTGGGGGGGTTCACTGAAAAAACAAACCGGCCGAGAATTAGATTTGTTAGCCACTTGTTTTTGGCGCTGGCTTGTTTTATGGCATGTCGGCGTGTGATTGATCAAATATCACGACCATTTTGCCCTATTGTTGTACTTCTACCGCCCGTTTTAATGGCTGCGTGCGAAAAACCATTTATCTGGGGAAGCGTGGCAGCCGATGCTGCAGTACCTAAAACCGTGCCAGTCAACGACGAGTGTGGTGCGGTGCTTACAAGAACGGAGAGTCTTGTGAACATGAATGTATAAAACATTTCCAGAAGTTGCTACCAGAGATTAATCTCATCTCATGTCACACCTTTGCCGAAGGTGATTTGTCAGTAATGCTATCTAAGGGAACCGCAATAATTCTGACGCTCATATAGTTGTGTATGTTTGTGTGCCATAAATTATGGAGCACATAAAAAGCACATTGTTAGATTGTTAGAATATTAGTCAGTGGATCAGAGCGAAAGTCATTGGTCTTACAAGACTGGTGTCATACGTTCGAATCTCGACTGGGAAGGATTTATATTGTAAGTATAATCGTAGCACTATTTTAAATCTGGCTATATCATAGCCAAGAAGGGTAACAGTGCGCGGAAAATGCGCATGACTTTGCAGAAGTGTAGACGGACAAAATTCCGATTCTAGAAATGAGCAAAATGAGTCATGATGTGGGGAAAATAATATTCATGTTATGATAATACACCATGATTAAAAGTTCTCGGGTCATGACCCATACCCACAATTTAAGTGTAACGTACTTGACGTTGTGAGTATAACTTCAGGCGTGTTTCTGCTACAATGGTTATCTTTGAAACATAAATTCCGGCGTTATAGTTTGAAATATGAAGATTTCATGTATGAATTGAATGGAATGGTACATTTTTTCCGCGATTTCAACTAATGTCTTAAATATGTGCATTTGAATAGCAAAACAGTGAAAAGAACGACGAATTTCTTTTAATCTGAATCATTAAAAAATTTTTTTAAGAACGACTACGCCTCAAATAACGTGTTTACTAGCTATTGATTGTTCCAGTTTTTTAACTTTATGTTTCAGAATTTAAACACTTAAACAAACTGCATGAAAAAACACGTGTGAAACAAACCTCTCGAAAAGAAACTTTATGTCGAATTCTAGCAAATACCGCGTATTGATTTTTCCTTTTATTTTTTTTTATCATTTGCAAATTCGTCTTATTTAAAATATTTAGGTGAATCAATACAGCTTGTGTTGCTATATCTATGAAACAAACTAATCAATTCGTTAGATGGTGTTCTAAATTCACTGTCGAATTTATTTTTCGGTTGACGTTAGCTCTCGGAATTCTAAAATTATTCTAAAAACAACAGACACATGAAATATATAAGAATACATTCAGATATATCCATACAAAATGTAACATTGATGTTTGCCAAATGAAAAGCGAAACCATGCATAGTAAGGATGTCATTTTTCGATTCATTATCTATATGTTGTCAATTCTCTGTCAGCCGGTGGGTAAAAAACACAACTATGAAATGAATATGCCTCAGGATCAAGTAAACATTTTCAATAGTTTTTGCTTTTCAATGTATGCTTTTTGCCTTACCATTAATCTATTATGCAACCCATCACATCCCTTGAGGCAGAGGGTTCAAAGTGATATCCGGGTAGAAAATTGGAGTTACGAGCTTTGAAAGAAATACATTTCTCAAGTGACGCCTTTCCGGACCATGATTAAATTTCATGGCAGAAGACTTATTGCTCATGGTTTCATGAAAAGTTAAAATGATTGGTTTCATGATTTTCTAATCATGACAGCAGTAACGGATATCTGTCCGTGTAATAGTTTGGGATATCGAAATTTTATTACCTGGATGTAACATGTCGGTTAAAAAGTCCCCGTTTGACAGACAAATGGCGTCAATAAGTAAAAATTTCTCTAGCGTTCAGTCTGTCAAAATTTTATGGCATTCGGTTGATTGCTGTGGAAGTTATGGAGCGTTCAGTGACTTTACTTTCAGAAAACAAGCGACAATGAAGATAACCTCAAATACTCTGATGTATTCATGCTCAGACGTACTCATACACAACCGGCAACACTGGAGGACATTCCTATTCATATACACGAAACAAAAATAACCATAGATGTGTCGCCAGTGTTTAAGTGAGCTACATAGCCTAGCTCGTCTGGTAAGAAAGTAGCTCCCCATTGTTGGCCATGAGCGCATTCTTAGCTTATTAATAATAAAGGGTGTTTTTTTTAGAAGGTTTGTTTTTTTTATTACTCTATTGTTTAAAAATTGTGTTGACAGTGTAAAGTCTCTACTCAGTATTGTTTGGCAAATCATCATAAATAGGTTAACTTCAGAACAACGCTCCCAAATCGAGAAAAGAAAATTTATTTTCAAAATCAGTGTTCAATCAAAACTACCATAGAGTACCATAAAGACAGTGTTGGTCATTGCTGAAAATTTGACAGAAGCTGCAATATTGCTATCTATATTGTATACAACATTTTCAATCCGATAGAAGATGCTACAAGAACTCGAGTCTCTCAATGCATGAACCGCGAGAGAATTTTTCTACATTCCTTCGCTCCACTTCATACTCTGAGTATTTCACGCTCCTTAAAAAAAATTACAGTCTGATAATGATCGTTGCTGTGTGGAATTTCCCAAGAGAGAATCGCTAGTTGACAATTATCGCAGAAAATCGAATCGATGATTCAACTTGACGATTCTCATACTATGTTGAAATATTTCAAAATCCTTGTGTGGATAATTCACAGACATTTTCATAGACACAACTTATAAAAAGGTTATATGCACATAGTTAGAATAAGCGGCAATAGTAAAATGATTCTATCGCAATTATCCACTGCCTTACAGAATCGGATCGCAAAACGAGAATAAGCGACCGTTTGTTGCTTCAGAAAGAATCCCCACAGCAGCGTGCTAACCTTTGGTTCTCAGAAATGTCATCGAGAGAAATTCGCTCTCGCACTGGTGTCTATTCTATGTTAAATGAACCATGCCGGTTTTTTGTTGTTTCTATGATATCCGTCTCTCTTTGATGGCACTCATTCAATCGTGTGAAGAGTTGCCAGTGAGCGTTCTTTCATACGATAAAAGCCATCCTTGCATAAAGAACGTAATTACCAAATTGCGGACTACATGAACTCTTTTGAGTGCCAAGCCATTGACGAGAATGAGAAGAGTGCGTACAGAAGAAAATATTGCTGTCGTTCAGGTCAGTGTCGAAGAAAATGACAATTTCTTTAAAAATATGGAAGGACTACGCGTTTCCGTGAATGTAAATAGATACTGAACCATGATCAATGAATTTTTTTTTGCCCGATCTTCAAGATATGGACGTGGACGAAATGTGGTTTCAATAGGATGGTGCCACTTGCTATACTGCGGCCGAAACAAGCGAATTATTGAAAGAACATTTCAACAACACAATTATTTCGAGAAATGACCGGTCCGGTGAATTGACCTTCGCGTTCGTGTGATTTGACGCTATTCGATTATTTTTTGTGGAGATACGTGAATTCATTGGTTTATGTGGATAAACCAGCAACGATTCATGCTTTGTAAACCAATATTCAACGTGTCATTGCTGAAATACGCCCTCAAATCATTGGAAAAGTGGTCGAGTATTGGACCTCCAGAATAACCTAAATGTTAAATTCCAAGAAATTATCTACCAAAAATAGAATAATGGTAGTTGCATTGTTTGGCAAGTGTTTTATTTAAATTTAAAATCAGTAAGCTCTTAAATAAAATCTTTTACTAGAGCTCATCTTGCAATTTATGATGGAGGAGAAGCTTCACTGTTGTTACTGACTGTTACAGGTGTACTGGGGTTGCTTGGGGTTGGTGTGAAGGAAGCACCGTTGTCCTTTGGTGTAGTTGTCTCCTTGTCCAGTTTATCACATGGCTTACCGTAGTGAACAGCTTTTTGGCAATATTGTCATAGGTAACAAGTGATTTGCACGGGATTCTTGTATCCTGACCGAATGTCACATAAGAAGGTATAGGCCTCCTCAAGCGCATGCGTAACAACGTACGCCATTTAGAATACCGGGGAAAAAATTCTTCCACTTTTCTTTTTCGATAGAGAGAATCTCTCCGTATTGGGACATAGTTTTGCGAATATAAGGATCGATGACGCTTGAGGGAAGATCATGCACACGCACTTCTATAGCACTATCTTCCATAGATACTGGAATGTTGTACTTGATATTTTTATGCTCCACATAGAGCACATTATTATTGTCTTTAGCGAATTGAATTGCATCCAACTCTTTATAGAACTGGATATGAACAACATTATTGGTCTTATTGCATTGAAGTAAATGCAAACGTTTAATGTCAAGATGCATTTGTTCCTTGAGCAAACCTTCAAGTTCTCGTATCGAAGGTCGAATTTTGCACCGTCTGAAGTCAACAACAATTGTATTCTATCGTGTCGGCGGTAGCTTTTGTTCGTTTGGTTCACTCATTTGGAGGTCGTTCTATTGTTCACTACACAATACTGTACTTGGTTTCTTCTGTCCCGAACGTAAGCGGTTTTGTTTCATCGACTGACTTGGATGAAATGTGAATGCGAACTGATACCAAAGTCCTCTCGAAATCGAAAAACGAAAACGTTTGTTGAAAAGTGAAAAAGTATAAAATAATAAAAAATTAAACTTGCCAAAAAAGTTATTCATGTCAGTTTCAACAGCATCAGACGAAGCCAATCCTCTAGACCCCTTCACAAACACGAAATCGTTGCTTAGAGCAACTCTTTTGGAAAAACTCCCTAATTGGGCGAATAAACATAAAGATCTCTTGAAGAAACTTTTTGGGCGTCGGTTTGAAAGAAGCGTGTCTGGTTAAGAAACACAACCTTTTTCGTTCAGTCTATTCTTGTTTTGTAAACTGGAATATTTGCGGATGCTTCTGAGAGCTGGGATTCTATTGGTTGGTGTTTGTTTATGCAGAACTTGAATGCAACAAAAATGATCGAAAATTATGAAGGCTCATTGATCTTGATGTGAAGAGCTATTTCTCATAGCCACGACAAATATAAACGACAAGAAAACCAAAAAAAAAATTCAATGGAAAACTGTCCGTTTAGTAAATGTAGTGGCATAACGATTCTTTCGGTGCAGCCAAAACACATTCATCATCCCCAGAGGTACTCTTTTATCATGATAGCGACAGATCGAGACATCTCGAAAAAATCACATGCTCGGAAATTCCATGCGTCCCGCTCTCCCGCCACCTGTCTTCGCGAATCAAAGTAAGAAACCACGGACAGCAACAACGTATGACTTCCTCGGTCTTTATTGCTGGGCCTGCGGCGCTCGGGCTTTGTTTTGGCTATTTTTAATTGTGTCGAAACGAATTGTGATCGAGTGAAATAAGTGCCGATTATAATCTCGACCCGTCCATCCATTGCTGTGTTTGCATGCAATTTGCTAAATGGAGACCTGATTCTGTTTTGCTGTTGTATTTTACTACGAACGAGTTTTTGTCAGATAGAAAGCGTATGTGTGAGATGTTCGAAATTCAATTCGTTTTGTTCCGATTATAGAGATTTGAAGTTGAATTTCGATCCCTCATGTTCGAATGTTTTTGGAAATCTAATCTCGGTAAGTCAGTTTATGGTGAATTTAATAACGAAATAATTTCCTGATCGTGGGACAATGATTCGAGTTAGCCAATAGAATATGATATGTTCATACAATTTCTCTAGTTTCGTGATCATTCGACTAGGAACCAACGGCTTGCGATGGTTTTAACTTTCTTCTGCTTTGAGAATTGTAGAAAAATCGCATACCAAGTTTGGCACACTTTCGAGTTAGACGATCCGAAATTCGCTGATCACTATAGAGTAAAATCTCGTGGATGTAAAATCTGTTACTAGATTTTATGGTAACGTAACGATACAGTAAAGCAAATGTTGTGATAAAACTTTTCTCTTGCCATTTAAATCAGAGTTGAAAATAAGCCCATTTTGCGCATGAAAATGTGAATCAATATTTCCGATTGTGAATCAAAAAACCGAACACCGTGAATTAAAAAATTGGGTAACAAAACTAAAATTGTGATTATGTTTTAAATTGTGGGAAATGAAATTGAAGACCTTTTTAAATTCTAAGTAAAACCAAAATTTATCTTATCAAAAATCATTCATTTAAAAATTCATTATAATATCTACAATAAATATGTGGTATGAAAAGATAATACTTACTATTTTTATTTACTGTGAATCAAACAATTTGGTTATTTCCACCCCTGAGGACTCATTGAAACATTCATAGCATTATGTCCTCGGTCATTAGGATTGTGAGATTAACAAATAATCTAACAGTAGCTTTCACACGCGTCTAAGATTTTCGAGATCAATTTAGGCACCTCCGAGAAATTTTGGCGCATTGAAAAACACTGCAATTTGTCGGTTACGTCACATATAAGATTACATTTCCCGAACCGGAAACGTTCGCCATTCCCTTCTATACGTGAAACAAACACATTGTAGCTTGTAAATATGCCCAATCTTCGAGAAATTGAGCCGACTGTAAAAGTGCGGTTAGTCGGTGTCGTCACTTATACCATTACATTTCCGGAATCCGAATTCACAGCCATTTGATCTGTGAACTTAATCAATGGCTCGATAGTAGCTTTCGTACGAGTTAATACATGTTGAAATCGGTTCAGATATCTACGAGAAAATTGAGCGATAAGAAAAAATGATGCTAATGATGCCTTTCTAATAAAACTCACTTTTGCATAAATATTACAAAAGGATTCTTAAAAAATGCTTCGAATCTCGACCAAAAGCAACAATGTTCATTTGGGCATAAACTAGCATAACCTTTTCAGTTTTGATGCAAACGGCGATTTGACGTTTTAAACACAATTCATTATTTAACTCTGGAACCGATAGGCGGATCAGGACAAATCGTACATTGGAAATAGAAGTCCTTCGATACTTCTGGAACCGGGAACGAAGATCCGGTATAAAAAAATCAATTCATTTTGTTATAAACTAACCAAACCCGCCCAATTGAACCGTATAATTGGTTAGTTGATGATATTCGATTTTTTAGTTTCATGTATAGAAACACGTTCTGGAAATCGAAATTTTTATACTTATCAATCTGTGATTCCGGAACCGGAAGTCGTGTCCGGATAAAATTCGATAGGGTTCTGTGACCTGTTTTGTATGACCTTTAATTTAAACATTGACTTGCTACTTGGTTGAGCGAGCGGTCTCGGAGAAAATCGAGTGCACTAGTTTTTTATTTTTTTGGCAAATTTTACCCCGTTACTCCGGAACCAGAAGTCGGATCTGAATAAAATTTAGTTGCAGGTTATGTCATTACAGGGTCTTTCATAGGAATCTAAGTTTCAGAAAAATTAGTTGAGCGGTCCCTGAGAAAATTGAGCGCACTTTTTTCATAATTTTTTTACATTATACTCCGTTACTCACGAACCGGAAGTTCGATCCAAATTAAATTCAATTGCAGACTGTGGGACCAAAATAACTGTTAGTAGAATCTAAGTTTGTTTGGTCATCTCCTAGAAAATCGACTTCATATTTTTGTTACATACACACATACACACATAGACACATACACACATAGACAGACATTTTGTGTACTCGACGAACTGAGTCGAATGGTATATGACACTCTGTCATCAGGGCCTCGGTTCAAAAGTCGGTTTTCACAGTGATTGCATATCCTCTCTAATATGCGAAAGACAAAAAGTGCGTTTTGTCGGTTAAGTCTTTTATAAAGGGTGATTTTTTAAGAGCTTGAGAACTTTTTTAAACAATAAAACGCATAAAATTTGCAAAATCTCATCGGTTCTTTATTTTAAACGTTAGATTGGTACATGACATTTACTTTTTGAAGATAATTTCATCTGCCACAACGTCGAATTTTCAGTGAATGGGCCCTAGAAAAGTTGGCAGAAAATCCGCTTTTTTATCGACAAATTTTGTTCAGCGATGAGGCTCATTTCTGGTTGAATGGCTACGTAAATAAGCAAAATTGCCGCATTTGGAGTGAAGAGCAACCAGAAGCCGTTCAAGAACTGCCCATGCATCCCGAAAAATGCACTGTTTGGTGTGGTTTGTACGCTGGTGGAATCATTGGACCGTATTTTTTCAAAGATGCTGTTGGACGCAACGTTACAGTGAATGGCGATCGCTATCGTTCGATGCTAACAAACTTTTTGTTGCCAAAAATGGAAGAACTGAACTTGGTTGACATGTGGTTTCAACAAGATGGCGCTACATGCCACACAGCTCGCGATTCTATGGCCATTTTGAGGGAAAACTTCGGAGAACAATTCATCTCAAGAAATGGACCGGTAAGTTGGCCACCAAGATCATGCGATTTGACGCCTTTAGACTATTTTTTGTGGGGCTACGTCAAGTCTAAAGTCTACAGAAATAAGCCAGTAACTATTCCAGCTTTGGAAGACAACATTTCCGAAGAAATTCGGGCTATTCCGGCCGAAATGCTCGAAAAAGTTGCCCAAAATTGGACTTTCCGAATGGACCACCTAAGACGCAGCCGCGGTCAACATTTAAATGAAATTATCTTCAAAAAGTAAATGTCATGTACCAATCTAACGTTTAAAATAAAGAACCGATGAGATTTTGCAAATTTTATGCGTTTTATTGTTCAAAAAAGTTCTCAAGCTCTTAAAAAATCACCCTTTACCATTATATCTCCGGAGCGGGGAATAATAACAATTTAATTTTCCAATTGTATCAATGAACGACTAGTAATTTTCAAACCAACCTATGCTTGTTGATATCTCTGAGAAGATTGAGTATAGAGAAAGAAACACTTCACCTAGCAGTGAGATGAGACCTTTTTTATCGATTCACATGTTTTCTGCATCAATATCCGTTTTTCTCTTAAAAAGTATGTCTAGCAAGACAGGCCATCGATTGATTTATGAGAATAAATAGAACAACATATATATTAAAATAATCAGGAAAATTTTCAAAAATATACATGCATATATATACATATTTTCAAAAATATACACATTTTTTAACATATTTGAGTGATTGAAAATATCGTTTTTTCAGTGGTTGTAGTTGAAAACAGTTAAAATCTTTTTAGTTATAAAAATGTATGGGTTATCACTTTGAAATCGAAAATATTTCCGAATATGATGAATTTTCAATATATGGATTAACACGTCATAGTCGAATAATTGTGTTACCAAAAAGAAACCGTGCTAAAAACAAATCGAGTCAAAATGCTTTAATGAAGAGTACTCAACTCAACCTTTCAATCACTCAGAAAAGATTGTATTGAAAATTTTGTCTAATTTCAATTTCAAGTGTCATTTCATAGTGCTTCGTTCAAAATCCCAACTATTGGGATATGGCGAAAAAATCGATATATCCGTGAATAGTTGACGGATTCTTATAATCTACGACTCGTTTGGTTGGTATTACGATATGGTATCTAAATTTGGAATCTTTTTTTGTTTTCAAGGTCAATTGTGACAGGTATTGTCAATAAAGTACAAAATTTTGTAATAAACGTTCGTATAGCTCGGAGTAATCATAAAATTTAAACTCAAAAACAATAGCGTAAATACTTCTTGGAAGGCTTTTTATTTGCAACCAGTTTGGTAGTTTGGTCGGGATAAAATTCAACAGCAGACTAAGGGACCATGAGACCTTTCATTTGAATCTTAGTTTGTGAAAATCGGTCCAGCCATCTCTACGAAACACGCCTCCTAATTTTGCACACACATGGCACACAGACATACATTTGCTTAGTTCGTCGAGTTGAATCGATTGGTATATCTGTGCCGCGTGCCTTTGATTTTAATAGTTATAAAAAAGGTAAAAAGTGCATTTGTCGGTTACGTCATTTATACCATTTCCGGAACAGGAAGAGAAAATTGAGCAGATAGAAAAGTATTCAAAAGGCGCTGTTTGCACAAACACAGATATTTTTCAATCTCGTCGAGCTGAACCGAGTGGTATGTAATTAAGCTAAATCTGAAAGGTCCTAAAATAAGGAAAATATGATGGTAAATCTGAGAGGGTGTTTTCCACACAGTGTGAAAGTTTTTATAGTCTATCTAATTTATTTGCCTTGTATTTCTTACGGAATTGAATGTGTACCACACTATTAGTTCCGTTCAATCAAACCAAATGCAGTAGTTTTTGCCTTTCTCATATAGAAAGGTTATGCAATCACTGTGAAAACCGACCCGGAGGGCCGAGTCTCATATACCACTCGACTCAGTTCGTCGAGTACGCAAAATGTCTGTGTGTGTAACGTTTTTTGCACTAACTTTTCTCGGAGATGGCTAAACCGATTTTCATAAATTTTGATTCAAATGAAAGGTCTTGTGGTCCTATACAAAATTCCTGAATATTATTTGGATCCGACTTCCCGTTCCGGAATTATGGAGTAAAATGTGCAAAAAATTGTGAAAATAAGTGTACTTACTTTTCTCAGAGATGGCTGAACCGATTTTCACAAACTTAGATTCAAATGAAAGGTCTTATGGTCCCATACAAAATTCCTGAATATTATTTGGATCCGACTTCCGGTTCCGGAGTTATGGGGTAAAATGTGCAAAAAAAAAGAAAATAAGGGCGAAAAACCGTAAAAAGTTGTCACTCTAACTTAAGGTTTTGATATAGGTATGAGATGAATTTGACAACAGTGATTATTAACGATTTGGTGACCCGAAATTTTGAAAACGAAACTAAAGTGAGCTTTTGCCTTCCACTATTGCTGGAGAAACCGACTTTTGATTGCACCTCAGGAAAGCTTTAGTGTTATATACCCTTCGGCTCAGCTCGACGTGATCAGAAAATCTCTGTCTGTATGTGTGTTTGTGTGTACTTTGCAAAGATAATTTCAACGCTCAACTTTTTCGGAGATGGCTGAAACGATTTTGATCATGCTTAGGCTCGTTTGGAAGCTATTATTGGACCATTTATATCAAGTTCGAAGATAAAATGGCTGTCACGTTAGGTTCTGGAGACATAATGGTATAAGTGACGTAACTGACAAAACGCGAAGTTCGGAAATCAAATGGTTATCACTTTGGGCTTCGGAGATATAATAGTATTATAAGTGACGTAACCGACTAACCGCACATTATTCATCGGCTGAAATTTTTCGAAGAAGACTCAACGACGAATTACGATAAACATAGGCTCATTAGACTATGACAAAGCCAATCACATTTGATAGGGTTATTGTGAACATTTCCGGTTCGAGAGATGTATTTTTATATGTGACATAACCTACAAAAGCCGGTATTTTTCAATGCAACCAAATTTCTCGGAGATGAAAGAATCGATTTCAAAAGACTTAGACTCTTTTTGGAGCTACTATTAGGTTATTTGATTCACAATACTAATGGCCGACAATAGAATCTTACAAATGTTTTAATGAGACGATTCAAATGGTAAGAGAAAGGCATTATTACATCATTAGGTGGATTAAAAATAGGTTTTTAGCCTCTCTGATATAGAAAGGCTATGCAATCACTGTGAAAACCGACTTTTAATCTAGGCCCTGAGGGCCAAATGTCATATACCATTCGACTCAGCTCGGCGAACTGAGCAAATGTCTGTGTGTGTATGTATGTAACAAAAATATGTACTAATTTTTCTCGGAGATGGGTGAACCGATTTTCACAAACTAAGATTCAAATGAAAGGTTTCATGGTCCCATAGCCTGCTATTGAATTTTATTCACCAAAAAATAGAAAAATAGAATATTTATGCACCAAAAAATAGAAAAAATATGCACTCACTTTTTTCAGAGTTGGCTAAACCGATTTTCACAACCCTATATTCAAATGAAAGGCCTAAAGGTGCCTAAACCTGCTATTGAATTTCATTTAGATCCGACTTCCGGTTTCGGAGTTACATGGTAATATGAGAAAATTAGAGAAAAAGTGTGCACTCAATTTTCTCTAAAACGGCTCAACCGATTTTCACAAACTAATTTCTAGAAAGTTTTATCCGAATCCGACTTCTAGTTTGCAGAGATTGTTAGTTTGTGGGCATAAAAGCTTAATTCGGCACTACTGGTCCCCCCCTATTTCCAGTTCCGGAAGCACCGAAAGTGGTGATTAAAAACTCCAAAAATAGAACCCACTTCGATTTTTCCCCGATGCTTGAACCGTTTCTCACAAATGTTGATTTAAATTGAAGCTCATATTATCTTTAAAGCTACTGTGAAATTTCATCCGGATACGACTTCCGGTTCCGCAGTTACAGGGCAATGAGTGTCAAAGTTTTCAAATCGTCATATAGATTGAAAATATGTACAACACTGAAAGAAGAAGAAAACAAAAAACGAATGATGCAAGCTTTGTTCTATTTCGTACACGCTATGAAGAAACGGTTACGGATGTCTGCTACTGGTGTGTGATATTGGTAAAAGACGGTGCTACTATTTTAGCTATTCTATGATAAGTGCGAAAGAATAAACGAATGTTATTGAATTCAAATTTTTTTTAAAAAATATGCAATTTTCACAGCAGGTAGTGCAGTAAAACCGTTCAAGTTCCGGTTTCGGAAGAATTGAAAATGGTGATTGAAAATTACAGAAATGATCTCACTCGCTTTCCTTCAAGATGGCCAAACCGATCGATATACTGATAATATTAGACTACAACAACAGAATATTATTCTCAACATTTGCTACTTAGACATTGTAGACTAGCTGGGGCACCTTCTTGCGAACGTTCCTCATTAAATTCCGTACAGACTTCTTGGCGACAAGTTTTGACTTTTTCCAATCTTTTTTGAACTGTTGAATGGTTTCGGCTGCCGAGACATGTTTCCTAAGATGTGCCTTCGTTAATGCCCAAAATTCCTCAATTGGTCGAAGTTGTGGGCAATTTGGTGGATTTATGTCCTTTGGGACGAAAGTGACATTTTTGGTAGTATACCATTCTACCGTTGATTTCGAGTAGTGGCAAGAAGCAAGATCTGGCCAGAAGACAACAGGATCCTGGTGGCTTCGAATCATGGGTAGAAATTGTTTTTTGTAAACATTCCTTGATGTATATTTCGCTGTTCATTGATGCAGTGCACTGCAGTGGTGACAAAGGGTTTCGAAATCTTACCGCAGTTACAAATTGCTTACCAGACCATAGTTTTCTTACCAAATTTTTCGACTTCAATCGATGTCACGGACTGGTTTAACACTTGCCCTTCTCGCACCGTATAATATTGTGGTCCCGGCAAAGATTTGTAATAGAGTTTCACGTAGATTTCGTCGTCCATCATTATGCAGTTCAAATTGTATTTGTATTTGTATATTCAAAATCGTATTGTACAGCTTTTGAACCCTCGGCTTGATCGATGCTTCTTGTTTTGGACTACGTTTTGGTTGTTTCTGCTTCTTATAGGTTCGAAGATTCAAACGTTCTTTAGCACGAAGAACATTTGACTTCGATGTGCCCACTTTTTTTGGCCACATCCCGAACTGAAACCTCCTTCTTTTGCTCAAACGCCTTCAGTATACGTTTATCCAACTGAGGGTTAGCATGACCTTTTTTCGACCCGTTTTCGGTTTATCCTCAAAGGTGTTATCCTCACCGAACTTCCTGATTGCATTCCGCACGGCTTTTTCACTTACTCCTTCCATTTTTGCTATCTTTCTCAGTGACAGTCCGCGTTCTGTGCACCATTTGTACACAACTTTTCGACGTTGTTCTGATGAAAGACCACGCATTTCAAAACAAACTAATGAAAACGAATGAACAACTGCACCAGTGGTTAGAGAAGAGTGTAAACAACAGGACGCAGGCATAAAAATTGACAGATTCTGAATCATTGCGAAATGGCAGCGGTTTTTGGTTGCGTCCATGCTTTCTGGGACAGTCTTTACTAGTTCCAGTAAAGTAATATTTATGATGTTATAAGTAATATGAGAAAGGTATCATTACACCACTAGGTGGATTAAAATAGGTTTTTCTATAATAGTGTAATGCTAATGCCGTATGAACCGAATGACTGTGATTTTCAGTAGGATTGAATCACTTACGTAAATTTGATTAATAACGGTTATAATTAGTCTAACGTGATAAAATCAAATAACGTGCTGAGTAGAGCGAATAGCTTTTCTGAAAAGGCCTAACATTTTTCCCCCATTTACCGAACATGAATAGATTCACCATTCTGCAAATCATCTTCCCGTTTAACGAACAACAAGAAACCGAACATACATCACTCTAATAGGCCATCTGAGCGTCCTCCGATGTGGAGTAGGTTTTAACTAAATCGAACAGCTGCGGCAGTGGTCTTCCTTTCTCTCCTCTCTAAACGATTGGTTGCCCTGGGCCCCCGTAGTGGCAGCTGAAATGCGACCAGCAAACGGCACCGGCCTTCAAGGCTACTGGGATAGCCAACCCGGGGGGCACACACAGACGATCGTTTTTATGGTCCATGCAGAGAAAATCACAGCACCAAGACAGCTCTCTGTGGACACCGAAAATCGTGCATATTTTTACAAATGAAAGTTAAATAGAAACTGAAACTGCCCGTTCAGCCTCGCGGGGACCAACCAGCCAGGCACGGGCAACGCGTCGTTAGCCTCGACTGGCAGTAAGGCGACGATGGCGGCGCCGACGACGACGACGACGACGACGACGACGACGACGATGGTCATCTGGGGAGGCGGACGACGAAACACGCCAACCGAAACACAACGCAAAAATCCAAACAAGTTGTTTGAAAACAAATGAGCTGTGTAAGGATTGGGAAGATCATCTGCCGTGGGGTGTGGTGTGGCCATGCTCAGCAGTTGTCAAGAAGCGTGCATTGCATACTTGGATGGTGGTTTGGTTAGTGAATTAAATATGCGATTTTTTCGGACCAGTGCACCGTTCAGCAGAGAGCTTCATCGTAAAAGAAACCAGCCTTCCACCCGAATGAATAATTGAATTGAGGTTTTTTGTTTTTGAAAAGGTAGCACATTTAGGTTTTAGCAGCTGTTGCCTCCACAATTTGACAAATTACCCGGAAAACATCAGTTTCAACAAGTTTTCAGCACATTAGCGTTTCTTGTGAACGTCCGGGAATGCTCATCAGTTCATAGTTCAAGATCGATCGGGTCCCAGAGGGTAAACAATCAACAACCAAAATATAAAAAAAAACCCTTGGAAAACCGAATAGAATCCATTCTTGCTCAGCAGTAGAATTGAAAGAAAGAATAGCTCATCGTGACCTCCTCGCTAGCATGATTCGGCATGTGTCCCAAAAGAAAACATAACTAACTATGTACATATGTGCTTTCATATCTCGGCCACTTTGAAACAGCGGGTTTGGTTTTGATGCGGGTTTTGATTCGCGGTAAGACTGAAAGCCTCGCGGCTATGGAATGGGTTGATGGCAAGCAATTTATTTGGTGTGTTTTTGTAACTTTTACTTTTCTTTTTTTTTGTTCGCCTGCCTCAATCATCTACTTGTACCTGTGTGAGGGCATGTGTGCATGTGTGTGAGTGTATGCAAGTCTGTTAACGATAACCTTAATCTAGTGGCGAGTAAGAAACGTCCGCACCTTTCCTTCTTTTTTCTCCCCTTTCGGCACCGGCCACTGCACTGCGAGCTTGAACGACTTCCACTTGAGCGAAATTTCTTCCTCTTTCTAAGAGCTCTTTTGTTGTTGCCGTACACAAGAAGTGGTTCGAGATGAGACTCGATGTTTCTTGGTTCGCCGTACAGAGTGTATATATGTTTGTATACATACCTGTCTTTTGCCTACTACCGTACAAGTGCGGATGATGATGATTGTTGTCGTGGTGGTGGTGGTGGTGGTGGTGGTGGTAATGGTAGATGGTACGAAAATAGTTTTCAATGTGAATCCGAATGCAACTTGCATTGTATGGAAACATTGAATGCTCTCGAAGGTGCTCCGACTAAGTATGTGAATTTTGTGTTCATTCCGTTTACAGCCCACATGCGTTACAAAGTAGATTGAGCTCACAAGTTGAGTATATAAAGCACCGAGTTAAGTGAAAAGCTAGCTAGGAACTATGAAGACGCACTGTTCTCGCCTTCCTCTCGAAGGAAACGCTTGGTCGTTGGTTTTATGGCTCTTAATCATGTACATTGTTGTAGTTTACACAAAAAGAAACGTTTTATTATGAGCGTGTTTAAATTCAATGTGAAATAAGTGACAGTTTTGTTGCTTTTACGATGTTGGGCCACCGATGTCTATATATTTCGGTCGGTTTGTCAATGTGCGACAGAAAACAAATTCGACAAACGGTGCTCCTTGTATGGAATCTGTCAACGCTTCCGTACTAAGAAAATGCGCTGACTAATTACATCACCTTGAGATGCGAAGGAACGTGTTCCATAAGTAATGCGATGTTGGCAGCGAATTTAATCGTCATTCTAGAAAATAAATGGCAGTTTCAAATATATTCCTAGCTAGTATTTTTTCAGTTTTTGCAATGGCTGAGTGTAAACATATATTGGAGAAGCCAAATGAATGAAAAACTTACATAAAATATGATTTTTTGAGAAAAGATACGCTCAGAGACAGGACTCGAACCAGCGTTCATATGCATTCCGTGCATACGCGTTACCATTTCGCCACCCTAAGCCTTGTGACAGACACAGCTCTGAAACACGACTAGGCATGAAAAAGCGTACATCGAACATGGTCTACATCCTAGCCGTCTCACGACCGGTACCATACATCCAAACATCTTCTCTGTTCATCAAACACTAGTCTCCCCGCTCTATAGGGACCGTGCACGAGGGCGTGGTTTAGTGGCCCGGCGACGACAGCGCACGAGGCGGCGAGTGGAAAAAATAATGCTACCATAGCAAAATGTGTAAACTGAGTTTGAAAATACTTTTTAGCGTATTTTCTCTGCGGATTTTTTCCGAACCCAGGAACTATTCGCGTGTGGTGCGAACGATTGTTCAACATCGACTGACTATTAAATTTTGAGTCGAATTATTCATTCTGTATCTAAATACGGCCACGTCATTTTCTATCATTACAGTAGGATTTGTGTATAATATTTGTCATATTCACTCAAACTCAAACACTCAAACGATATTTTCAGCACATTAAACGATTTTTTGATCGACTTGACTAGAAACACTGAAAAATATCTTGCTAAAACATTCTAATTTCAGACCTTTAGTAAAAATTGCTTCTGTGTAATTTCTCAAAGAAAATACCCCAATAAAAAGTTTAAATATTTTTTAAATGAAGTAAGTTTATCTCGAAGTTATTTTTACTTTCACTGAATTGCAATTATTACACCACTTGCTACTACTTTATTTTCAGAGCAAAATAGACCCAAATAACTTTCCATCCGTCGAACTTTGAAATGGGTCGCAGTTTTGGATAAATTTAACTACTCGATAAAAAATAACTGCCCGACTGTCAAATTTTAACTAAATGTTCAAATAATTCGCAGGATGGTCCATATTCTCTCAGAATAGAGGAAGAAAATAAATTGCAATCGTAAAAATGCTAGCAAACTCACGAGGAGCCAGTTTGACGTATATTGAAAATATTGAGTATTGAAACTAACAACAAATAATCATTTTATTGGAACGCTGAACTGTTTTGCCTTTCTCATATAGAAAGGTTATACAATCAGTTGAAAATCGACTAGTAAAAATTGGCCAAGTGTCATATGCCATTCCACTCAGTTCGTCGAGCTGAGCAATGTATCTGTGTGTGTGTGTTTCTCTAAAATGAATTAATCGATATTGACCAACTTAGATTCAAATGAAAGGTCTCATAGTTTTACACGAAATTCTAGAATTTCATCCGGATCCGACTTTCGGTTCAGGAATGACAGGGCAAAGTGTGTTAAAAATTGTGAACCGTCACTTGAAGAGTCGAAACGAAAAAAGTAAAAAGTTTTCTAAATTCTTCTCGAAAGTATTCCCGATTTTCGAATAACGACGGCAGATAATAGTCATACACTCAAAAAAGGATCTCACTTACTTTTACACTTGGTCCGGTATTCCTAATCTTAGGTTCAAATGAGAGATCTTATGCTCCTACCGAAAATTAAGCATATTTTTCGGTTGCAATTAAAATCATGTTAGTTGATGGCCATACGAACCAACTTCGACTATACGTTCTCGGGTTCCAGTGCCCGAAATACCTACAATAGTGGAACTCACTTTGTTTTATCATCGATGTCAGAGAACTGTTTCATTCTCTAGGTTATACTAGTTAATGCACAAACAATCTCTTTGGTTTATTTTATGGATCGAAGAGAAATATTTTTAATAGTATACCAGAGTATTATATATGAGAATATGATTGAAGTGAGAAAAGGCTCATTACATCACTATGTTGTATTAAAACAGGTTTTTGACTATTTTATTCAGCGTGAACATATGGTAACAGTGTAAAGCTATGGTAGAGTGTTTTCGCCAATTCGCCACTAATGGCGCTACTTGTTATCGTACACGGTCCCTATACCTATTTTCCGCTCAAGCACTGAGTAGGAGAGTGTATTTATATTCGCCTGTCACCTTCTCTACTGGTTCGTCGCTAGCTGGATATGAGGGTTGTATGATAGTTTGCCCTTTCCTACCAGAAGCAGATTGTTACGGAAAATCCAACCGGAATTGTTTGTGTTTAAAAATTTATTAATTTTTAGTTGATTTGAGCGTATTTTTTTTTTTAAATCATCTTTTCTGTAAGTTTTTCATTCATTTGGCTTCTCAAATATATGTTTCCACTCAGTCATTGTAACTTTTCGTCAAACCAACTAAAAATTATAAACTCGTAGTATTTTTTACCAATTCATTTATTTTGTTCGTTAGATCATATAATTTGTCTTATACTGTTTGATTTTTATCAGCACCCAACGCAAAACCTCTTCTTACGGTTCTACTTACAATCTCAGGAAAGAAGCCATTGTTAGCTAAAGCCGTTTCCTTCGCTGCTGCTTGATGAATCTTCAAGAAAAAAATACCATCAGTTTGTTTAGAAGAATGTTCCAAACAAACTGATATTTATTTCTTTTGAATTTCCGCTCAACGACTGCGAAGAAAACTGCTTTTACGTTTTGCAACAAAGGCCGTTTTTCTAAGATTGTAAATTGCCCCTTAATCCACCTAGTCGTGGGATAAAGACTTTTATCTTGTCTTTCAAACAGGATCAAGTTTAGGTAGGTCCATAGAAAATGATTTAATTAATTTACAAAGGCGTACTTCAAAGCTTCCGTCGCCCATTCGGTAACATTCGTGAAACCGAAACTGTTAGCAATTATACTTTGGATACGAAACAGAAAAAGTGCGATTTGTCGGTTACGTCACTTTTACGATTATATTTTCGGAACAAAAAGTGTCTGCCATGAGCATTGTGAATCTAGCAAATAACTTAATAGTCGCTTTCAAACACGTCTGAGATTTTCGAAGTCGATTCAGGCTTCTCGGAGAAAATTGAGCGGAAAGAAGACATGCGTTTTGTCGGTTACATCATTTATACCAATTTATCTTCGGAACGGGAAGTAACAGGCTTCATCTCAGAGAAGCGAGAGGGAAACATTTCGATTTGTCGTCTACGTCACTTATATCATTATATCTGTGAAGCTAAAAAAGTTACGTCACTTATACCATTACATCGCCGGAATCGGAAGCCATAACTAATTAATCTTTGAACTTACTTAACAAGCTAAAAGTAACTTTCAATCGGTCCTGAGTTTGTAGAAATCGGTTCTACCATTTCTGCGAAAATTGAGCGGAAAGAAAAAAAAACGTTCTGTTGGTTTCGTCATTTATAGCATTTTATTTCCGGTACCGGAAGTAACAGCCAATTGACCTTTGAACTCGATTAACAACCTAAGAGTAGCTTTCAAACGAGTCGGTTTAGTCATCTCCGAGAAAATGGAGCGGAGGGAAAAAATTACGTTTTCGGTTACGTCATTACATTACATTTCCGGAATCGGAAGCGACAACTAATTGATTATCGAACTTGATTCACAACACCCTAAAGTAACTTTCAATCGAGCCTTAGCTTGTAGAAATAAGTCGGCCATCTTCCTAAAAATTGAGCAAAGAAAATATATTGCGTTTTATCGGTTACGTCACTTATACAATTATATCTCTAAATCTGAAAGTGGTAGCCGTTTGATCTTCGAACTCAGTTTACAGTTTACAAGTTAGGTTTCAAACGAGCGTTGCCTTATGGAAATCGGTTTAGTCATCTCGAGAAATTGAGGCGGAGAGAAAAAATACGATTAATCTGTTACTTTACTTATATTATTATATCTCTGAAGCTAAAAGTGACAGCCAATTGATCTTCGAACTTAATTCACATCTCACGATTAGTTTAAAACGAGTATAAGCTTGTGAAAATCGGCTCAACCATCTCCAAAAAAAAATTTGAGTGGTGGGGCAAAATTGCGTATTGTCGGTAACGTCACTTATGCCATTATATTTCCGGAACAGAAAGTTACAGTCAATTGAACGTTGAGCTTCGCAATCATAGAGTAGCTTGCAAACAAGCCTAAGCTTATTAAATTCGATTCGGCCATCTCCGAGAAAATTGAAGCGGGGAAAAAATGTTTTGTCGGTTACGTCACTTAAACCACTATATCTCCGGGACCGGAAGTGACAGTCAATTGATCTTTGAACTCAATCCACTACCTAAAAGTAGCTTTCAAACGAGTCTGAGCTTTTTAAAATCGACTCGGTCATCTCCGAGAAAACGGAGCGTAGGGAGACAAATTACGTTTTGCGATTACGTCACTTATACCATTATATCTTCGGAATGAAAAGTGACAACTAATTGATTCTCGAACTTGATTCACAACCCCAAAGTTACCTTCAATTGAGCCTAAGCTTGTAGAAATTGGTTCAGCCATCTCCGAGAAAAAAAGTGCGTTTCATAGGTTACGTCACTTAAACTATTATATCTTCATAATCGGAAATAATAGCCAATTAATCTCAGAACTTATTTCACATGTCAAGATCAAACGTGCCTAAGTTTGTTAAAATCGCTTGAGCCGTGAGCGGAGTGGAAAAATGCGATTATGGGTAACGTCACTTATGTCATTTTATCTCCCGAAACGGAAGCAACAATCAATTGATCCCTGAACTTGATTAACAACACAAAAGTAACTTTCAATCGATCCTAAGTTTGTAGAAATCGGTTCAGCCATCTCCGAGAAAATTGAGCGGAGAGAAAAAAAGAACGTTTTGTCGGTTACGTCACTTATAGCATTTTATTTCCGGAACCGGAAGTGACAGTCAATTGATCTTTGAACGCGTTTCACAACATAAAAGTAGCGTTCAAACGAGTCTGAGCTTATTAAAATCAGTTCAGTCATCTCCGGGACCGGCCAATAGTCAACTGATATTTGAAATTGATTAACACCCTAAACACATCTTTAAAACAGGAATAAAATCTTGATAAAATTGAGCAAAATAACGAACGTTTAGTCGGGTACGCCACTTATATCATTACATCTTCGGAAGCGACAACTAATTGATTATCGAACTTGATTCACAACCCTAAAGTAACTTTCGATCGAGCCTAAACTTGTAGGAATCGGTTCAGTCATCTTGAGCGGAGAAGAAAATTGCGTTTTGTCAGTTACGTCATTTGAACCATTATATCTCTGAAACTAAAAGTGACGGCCATTTGATCTTAGAAATTAATTTACATTTCAAGATTAGCTTTCAAACGAGCCTTGGTTAATCGGTTTAGTCATCTCGAGAAAATTAGGCGGAGAGAAAAAAAAACTATTAATGGGTTACGTCACTTATATCATTATATCTCCGAAGTTATAAGTGACAGCCATTTAATCTTCGAACTTAATTCACATCTCACGATTAGTTTTCAAACAAGCATAAGCTTGTGAAAATCGACTCAGCCATCTCCAAAAAAATTTGAGTAGTTGGGAAAAATTGCGTTTTGTCGGTAACGTCACTTATGCCATTATATTTCCGGAACAGAAAGTTACAATCAATTGAACGTTGAGTTTCGCAATCATAGAGTAGCTTGCGAATAAGCCTAAGCTTATTAAATTCGATTCGGTCATCTCAGAGAAAATTGAAGCGGAGAGAAAAAATGTTTTGTCGGTTACTTCACTTATACCATTATATCTCCGGGACCGGAAGTGACAGCCATTTGATCTTTGAACGTGTAACTTTCAATCGATCCTAAGCTTGTAGATATCGGATCAGCCATATCCGAGAAAATTGAGCGGAGAAAAAAATTGCGTTTTGTCGTTTACGTCACTTTTACCATTATATCTCTGAAACTAAAAGTGACAGCTAATTGATCATTGAAACACGGTTCACAACCTAAAACTAGCTTTCGAACATAAAAGAGACAATCATTTGATTTGAACTCAAGATAAGCTTTCAAACGAGCCTTAGCTAATGAATATCGGCTTAGTTATTCCGAAAGAAAATAGGCGAAGACAAAAACGCAATCTGTCGGTTACGTCACTTATAACCTTTATCTCTGGAACCAAAAGTGACAGCCATTTGATCTTCGAACTTGATTTACAACCCGAGAGTAACTTTCAAATTAGCTTAAGTTTTGCTATCCCCTATAGAAAGATAATAGAATTACCCGAAAACCAGAATTTCAAACGGAGCCTCAGAGACCCATGGTGTTGTAAACCACTCGACTCAGCTCGACGAGATCAGAAAATGTCTGTGTGTGTGCACTTTTCAAAGAATTATGTAATATAAGTGACGTAATCGACAAAACGTGTTTTTTTACCGCTCAATTTTCACAGAGATCGTTTAGCCGATTTAAACAATCCTACACAGATAAAAATATTTTGTGAGTTCACATCTATTTTCATGCACATATTTGGAGCAGAAAATTAAACCTAAAGTTACTTTACAATTCTGTACGTGGCGTTAATTGAAAGATACAGTGCTATTCATGTAAAATGCAATGCAATCCAATTTAGTCGATGGTCGTTTCCAATCAAACTTTCGATACAACCGAAGTCTATTCCATGTTACTATTGATTTAAATGTCGTATAAATTTTATTGTTTCTTTCTGTGTAGGCTATTTTGAAAGCTACTATTGAATTTTGGAAGCAGTTCGAAAATAAAATGATTGTCGCTTCCAGTTCTGAAGATATAATAGTATAAGTGACGTAACCGACTAACTGCACATTTTTCATCGGCTTGATTTTCTCGAAGATGACTCAACGAATTTTGATAAGCTTGCTTGAAAGCTCACAATTTTAGTCGAATTTGGCTGGGCTATGGCAAACATATCCTGCTCGAGTAATGTAATGTTATTTCCCAGTGGTTTTCAATGCAACAAAATTTCTTATAGATGGATGACTTACACTCGTTTGAAAGCTTCCATTAGTTAATTTGATAAACTCACAATACTAATGACCGAAGATAGAATCTTACAAATGTTTTAATAAAAAGTTTAAAATAGAAAGAGATAGAACGGTATTGTCACATCACTAGATGGATTAAGAACTGTTTTTTTATCGGTCAAGTTATCTCCGAAAAAATTGTGCGGAGAGAAAAATCATTGAAAGGTAACACAAATGCTCTTCGAAGCTACGATCAAAAGTAGGTTTGTTGTAAGTTTCAAACGAACCGGAATTTGCTGAAGTCGGTTCAAGTGTTTATACGAGAAATTGAGTTCTTTGAAAAGTCCACACACACGACGATATTTTCTGATTTTGTCAAGCTGTGTTGAATGGTATATAACACCAGAAGTCTTCGGAGATCCTCTAAAGTCGTTTGTCAATAAGTCTGTATCCTTTTTGTAGAGAAAAGCAGTAAAAATGAGACAAGACTGAAGAATCGAGTAGCCGAGTTGAAAATTTGCGAAAAAAAACCCGATGGGACAAATTTCGATTCCGCAAATTTCTTCTAACTAAACAGGGAAATCGTTTTACAACTTGACCGTTGTTTGTAACCAAATGGCGCTCTTTTTGATGAAAAATGTTACCTCATTTAGATTGAAATCTGAAATCGAACTTTCTTAATTGAACTCAAAAATGACTTTGTTGTACAATAATGTTGTAGAAAATTTTATTCTGAGCAACTTTGCTGAAAAAAGCACCTCTCTAGCTTTTCATTTGATCGAGTTTTCATCAAATGATTGTTTTTTCATCAAAAACTAGTCAAGCTTCAAATATCAATATTCATTATATGCCAGATCGATAAAAATGTATCCTATGCGGTTCCTGAAGTATAAATATAAGTATAAATTTAAGAGGAAATTGGGAGGGTGTTATTTTTTAAACTTATTTAAATTAGTTTTAAAAATACCTTCAAAAAACTGAACTTATTTTCTAATCCTAAATCAGACTTCTGGATTCGAGTCCAAAATCTAGTCAAGAATCCAGAGTTAGCGTTCAGTTCCAGAGTTCCAAACAAACAATAATATAGATAATCAAAACGATGTGTTCAGTAATCTGCAATTCGAGAAATTATTAAGCGATAAATAAGAGCATAGATTAGAGAACGAACAAACACGTATCGATGCGACATCAAGAGAAAGATATTTCCTCGCCAAGAGAAAAGAGAGTTGCATCAGAATAAAACAATTTTACGGTCCCACACGAAGCCTTTGGTTTGGTTGCAAAAAGTCAATTATCTTCTCGGGTGCGATCATGCGAACCCCGCCGCAAATGGCTCTCGAAATGAGTGTACCGTAAATAAGGGTTACTTTATTGTCAGTACTGTCTGGTGCATGGAGAACTGTTGGATCAGGACAGAAGCCGTCCGTCTCGCAGATTTACTTCTACTAGATTGATTGCTTTTGTTCAACACCAACTAGGCTTCTTCGGACAGTAGTTTACAGATTCAATCAAGGATTCATGAATCCTTCGTCGTTCGTAGCATTGTGCGAGTTTGTCCTGCGGTTGCGAACCACTTGGGGTGAAAAAAAAAATGTTAGTATTTTGATCAACTGTAGTCGCAGGAACAGGAAGCGGTAAGGTACCAATCTTCATAAATAACTCGAAATTCGACGGCACGCTCACTTTGCTTTAAATCTTAACGGCCCCCTGGTGGCGGTGGTCTGCACCATAAAATACTGCACCGACGGCATGCAATGGATTCAGGGAAGATATATTACTGCTATTTGGTGTTCGACATCGACATCGTGTTTGGACATCGAGAAAATCCGACTTGTTCTTTTTAATCGATATTTATTGTCTTGACTTCGGCATATGAAGAAAAGTATTACACTTAGAGAAGCACTGCCTGTCAGATTAATCGTCGTGATATGGGAAAATTTAGAAAAAATGTCTACATACTTCGGCAAAATTGTAGTGGATGATTTCCGATCCAGCACATAGAATCAGGAAGCATTTCTAGCCGAAAGGCTAATAACTACAAGGTTAAAATTTGTTTAATCAAAACCGAAAATTGAGAGTTTCCGTACGACCATAATTAATCAAAACTAACCTAGATTTGGATCCTTTTTTAGAATAATATAACCGGATAATTTCTCTATAGTTAATAAAATCAATAAACATATCTCCATTCTTAAGGATAATTATGCTCTCAGTACAAAAGAGAAAATAATAGTGACAATTTATCGAATTACATACACATCTGTGATCAACTAAGTTTAGCAATTGATACTGCATTCAAAGAGTATAACTCAAGAATTGAACAGGAAATTAAGTCTTGCCCAAAAAAATTCTTTAGTTATGTTAGAAACAAATTGAAATCAGAAAACTTTCCATCAAGAATGTATCTACAGGAAAACATTGGTAATAACTCACAAGAAATTTGTAATCTTTTCGCTAAATTTTTTCAACAAATCTACACGTTCAACAAATCTTACAGTTTCTGAAGATGACCGCGATCGTGAATATTTTAATTTCTTTCCAGAGTTTACTGAAGATATAAATGTAAATCAAATCGAAGTGCTAGACATAATAGATGCTCTAAACAAATTGGATAATTCGCTTCAGTCGAGAGTTTTTCCAGATACGTGGAAAAACTCTTTCCTTATACCAATTTTCAAAAATGGGAAAAAAGCAAACATATGCAACTATCGCGGGATTGCTATTCTTTCTTGCATTCCGAAGCTCTTTGAAGCGATCGTTAATGACAAACTATTTAGTCAAATAAAAAATAGAATTACTCACATGCAACATGGATTTTTCAAAGTACGTTCCACTACTACTAATTTGCTTGAATTCGTCCACTATACCCTGACCGCTATGGACAAGGGAAATTACATTGAAGCTCTTTATACAGATTTCAGCAAAGCTTTCGATCGTGTTGACATACCCATGCTTATGTTCAAATTACAGAAATTGGGAATCTTACCAGGTCTTCTTAATTGGTTGGAATCTTATCTAACAAATCGTCAACAAATTGTAAAATTTAAGGGTAAAAAGTCGAGCCCCATTCACGTCAGTTCTGGGATCCCCCAGGGATCTCATTTAGGTCCTCTTCTTTTATTTATCTTGTTTGTTAACGACATTTCCTTTCTTTAAAAAAAATGAAAATTCTAATATACGCAGACGATGTAAAACTATTTTTAGAAATAGAGAAAAGTGAGGATGCCAAGGTTTATCAAAAAGAAATTCTTTCTTTTTATACATGGTGTAACAAAAGTCTTCTTCAACTTAATGTGAAAAAATAGGAATAGAATCAGTTCAAAAACAATTTTTGTTATTTGCACTTCGTAAATTAGGTTGGACAAAACTTCCTCTTCCGTCATATAAAGCCCGCTGTATGCTAATAAGTATTCAAACACTAAAAGAACGCAGAGAATTTTCAATGATCTCATTTGTAAATGACATTGTCTCGAATCGCATAGATTCCAGTCAACTCCTGTCCAAACTAAATTTTTACATACCATCTCGGCGTTTAAGAAATCGAAATATTTTTATTACAAACCACCAGCGAACAAACTATGCAAAAAATGGGCAATGCAAATCAATTGATGGCTGTATACAACAAGCATTCAGAAGCAGTCGATTTCACTATGTCAAAAAACAAACTAAAGCAATATTTCAGTTCTATTCGGTAAGCCAATTATTATTATTTAACTCATAATAAATTATACATTATTTAGTGAGATATTTAGAATAGTTTACTAATTTAAGACGATTATTGTAATTATCCTTATGGTCTACTTTTGATTGACGACAAATAAATAAATTACACACGATATGATGTTGTTATCAAAAGACGTTGTTTCAAAAATTTTTTGAAAAATTTTGTTTGTTGTAATTTCGGCTAATGTCGTTTCGTAATATTTTGAACAATTGTTCTTCATTGAATAATGGACCATCGATTTCTTGGAAAACTTATAACTTGGTAAGTTTTGTTTTCTTTCCAACGTGATTAGGTTTTGCAGTTGATGTAGAAGATTGACCATGAAGTCCCAGAAGTCCCATTTCCCAATCACCAATCGGAGCAAAAAACCCATAGTTTCATGACGGAAAAGCAACATTCTGTCCACCGTTTTCCAATTTTTACTGTCTATCATTCAGTTCATGAGGAACCCATTTTGTCACCTTCAGATTGTAAACTCCACAAAAGCCTTCTGAAACCCATTATAAGATCACATTATAGCCAAGTTGGATGATCTTCATAAGATTAAAAAAGCAAAATGAAGAACCAGCATATTCTTGCGTTAAATCTCTTTCGGAATGATTCGGAATTCAAGAAAACCTGCTTTACGATCAACATTAAAGTTACTCGGTTGAATTCCATAGTAAGAATTTTTTAGATTTTTTTAGGTCGTCATATTGATATAAATCAGCTAGGTTGCGTCCAAGCGTTTTGAAAGGGGACATTAAATTTTCCTTAATGCAAACCTCAACCTAAGAAGTAATAAATCCTATAGCCCACAACACATATATCATAGATACCTTAACCACAGATTGACACGAAAGTAGTTTTATGAGAGGATTGAATTTACAATGTTTGATTGTTTAATTATCGTTCTAGTTATTTTAATTTCTGGTTAGTTATTCTTGCTAAGTTGTTAGACCATGCAAAAGGTTGTATGAAAGCTTAAAAAACGACCTAAAAACTATTACATTACTTGTACAAAGAGGTATTGATTGTAGCTGTCATGAAACCATAGAAGTGGGTGCATGAAATTTCCGATTTTTTTTGTGATCAGTGGCGTACCGAGGAAATTTGGTTCCCGGGCAAAATAAGGTTTTATAAGAAGACAAAGCTCAACTCCATCTCAGGAAAGATGACTTGGACGAGCACAAAAAAAACAGAAGTCTCAAGGATTGGTTTGACCCCCCCCCCTAAAAACGTTGTACCCGGGGCGAGTGCTCCCTTCGCCCCCCTAGATACGCAACTGTTTGTGACGCTAAATGTCTTATCAAGAAACATTTTTTTAATCGACTGTGGAGATTTCCGAAAAGAACTTTTTTGTTTGATGACAAATGTTTTAAAATATAAAATTTTGGGATCTAAAATTGAGATCTAAAATTTGAAAATTTTTTCTTAAACCCGATTCTACAACTTTAGAATTTTTAGATTTCCCAAATAAAAAAAAAATTGTATACCAAATGTAATAGAATGTAATAGAGTTGCCATCGAGAGTTAGTGTCATCTCGAAAATAATAAGGAAAAATCGACAATGGACCTTAGAAAAATTTTGAGATTTCGAAATCGAAAATTTTCCTTTTTGATGCCAATTGTTTTTAGAATTGTCTGAAACTTTGAGATGTAGTGTCATCTCAAAAACAATTTTTTGGAAAAAACAATCGATTTTGGAACTTTAATATCGGATTTTTTTCTATGCTAAATGTCTTAGGATAGTATAAAAAGTCAAGATCTGGTGTTATCTTGACGTTTAAGGTAATTTTAAAATATTTGGCATTAAAAATAAATTTATAGTCTCGGAAATCTCGAAATTCTCAGAGTTGATTTCTTCACAAATATTTTTTTCGAGATGACACTAGATCTCGACGTTTTAGACAATTCTAAGACATTTAGCATACAAAAAATCTTCCGCTACTTATGGTGAGTTTTCAAGATCGAAAGTTTTCAAACTTTATCCGATTTAGCTTCAATTTTGCATAGGGATTTTTTAGGTGCTTCAACTATTGAGCACTACCGCTTTACGACATTAGAGATGCCCTTAAAATGTTGGCCTCTTAACGTACATAGCATGAAACACTTCAAGAAATAGTCCTGTGGGTTGAGCGAATTGTTGACATTGGACTACACAAATATTGCCAAATTCTGTTAATTTCTGTTTTGACCATTTAGGAGGCAGCTATTTTTTGCGTTCCTCATATCATTATTAGTATCATGATAAAATGTACTTTCGATATTTTTAAGAATTTTGAATCGCCTGAAAAGTATTTCCTGGTGAAAAGAAGTGTTGTGTCAACATAATTCAATACAAAACGAAACACTTTTTGTGTTTGGTCTTACAAGCCAGTTGTCGTATGTTTGAGCCCCGACCTAAAAGAATTCTTAGTGTGAGTAAGATCGTAGTACTAGTCCAGCAATGATTCTGAACGCTACGAATCGGTGGCGAAGACTGTTGAAACAGAAAGGCCAAATTCTACAAAAGGAATGTAATGCCAAGGCTTTGCTTTGTTTCGTACGGACAAGTCGATTCTACTTGGCTGCATAATGTCATCCCTGATAAAAATCATCCAGCACTCGATCATCGAGGTCGTTCGGCATCTCGAATGTGAAAAAATCAGCAGAATTCCGACAAAAAACATTGCAAGGCAAACGGCGCATAAAAATCCACAGAAAGCTGATGAGCATAGAAACCGTTTCTACGGCATAAACGAACCAAGTCGATTCAATACTAATTTCTATTATGTGAAGTCGCTCGCGTCCATTCTATGCGTAATGCAAATAGATTTAACATATACGGAATTATCGTCTCTGTCGTCGTGCGATATCAGTGCAGTAAATGACTGTAGAATTGGATTTTCATGAATATCAATGATAATGATAACGACGGCATCTTATCGGGTTTTTATAGCAGGATAATACTTATCAGAAACTTAATCCAATTTAAATAGATTTCTCGGAAAAATCTGCGAGAAATTCATGTTTTCATAAACTAATTACACAACAAATTTTTAAAAATTTCGTCATGTTTTATCGCCCCCTGGATTCTGCGAGGTTGCCGCACTTGCCTCACCATCACCATCACTACATTTTGCGCGATACGCTTTGTGCCATGATTCGTTCATTTCATGCGAATGAAATTTTGCGCGCCTTATTTTGGCACTGAATTTCACCAAACATTTAAGAAAAACCTCAATTTTGAAGAAGTTGTCCTAAATTGCTAATCATATTTCCGATGATATGTAGAAAAATTTATGTTTCTGCGTTAATTAAGTTCTACCCATTCTTGTATGTATAGGGTAAATAGTAAAGTAAGTCTTATTCACGACAAAAAGAAACAACAGATTGCTGTTGAATTTTATCCCAATCCGACTTCCGGTTCCGGAGTTACAAGGCAATATGTGCAAATCTATGAGAAAATGCGCTTTCAATTTTATCAACCCATTTTTTCAAACCTAGAAGCAAATGAAAGGTCTTGAATTTTTTTAAAAAGTCCCTGAAGAGTTGATTCAGATCCGACTTCCGGAATTACAGTGCAATTACGGAAAAAATTTCAATTTCATGAATATTTTTACACAAGCGATGGCGAAACGAGGTGCACATTTTTATAAAACCTACCGGTAAATTCATTTAGTTGGCAGACCTTGTTAGTTGGTGGATATATAAATTTGGGATTACTAGTCCTCGGTTTTCGCTATTGAACGCACCGGTAATAATGAAAGCTACAAAACAGAAACACACTTCAGTGTCTCAGGAATGGTTGAACCGATTTTCACAAATCATAATTCAAATAATTTCACTTTCTAAAACGAGACTGTGTAATTTCATCCAGATCCGACTTCCGGTTCCGAAATTATAGGGCAATGAGTATCAAAACTTTCAACCGGTCATACAAAATGATGCACAATTGGCACACATCGGAACGTACTGGTACGGAAAAAGAAAATGCCACCGCCTAGCACACAGCGTGTTTTGTTCATTTAGGCTCTTGGAGAGACATGGGATAAGAACTTGAAAACACTTTGTTGTCGTGCTTTTTCCGAGGATGAACACTAACATCTTTTGATATCATTCGAAAATATTGTAAATAATTGTTTTTTTTTCTCTAAATAATTTCTGCGAAATATCAGCAGTGGTAGATTATTGATATATTATTTGATATAATTGATACTTAGTAAGTTTTGATCCACTCATTTTTCACTCCGAACTTCTGTTTCTGAACCAGGATACGCTGCTCGGTTCAGATTCTCTATAATCGACATGGAACAATAATTTTCCTCGAATTAACGATTGCGCGAGCCACATGGCACAATATTCCGTCATTCCGTCACACCTCTGATGTTGAAATTCCAGTCATACCATCACCTTCCTATTGTCTCAAATTTTTTCCTGCAAAACAGTACTTCGACACTGCAGTATCGGGCTTCTTCCGGGAGCTATTTCGAAAGGATACCAAAATTTAGCCAGCGTTTAAATTCAGTATAAAACATTCCACTCTCAAGCGGGGTGTCATATGGAATCCGGGACTTTTCTGGATCGTTTTTAAGCGGTATGTTTCTTTTTTCCGCAGCCCCCATTTTGCGTTGATTTCAGTAGAGTCACTTACTCTCAACACTATATCCTTATCGGTGTAATTTCATCGCGATAAAAATACAGCCTCCCGTCGTCCGAACCGTTCCCGGTTACGAGTTTGCGATTTTTTTTTTCTTTATTTAATCCCCTACAGATAGGCGTGCTGACGAAAAGCGGCCGTTTTTAATGTGCGAAGGTTTTTGCGATGCTCTAACCCATTCATCTTTGTGCCCTCTGCTCTATTTCCATACATTCCACGGAGAATGCCGACAACGTAGCGTACGGTGGAGGAAAACGTTGTACATACCTTCCCATCCGGTACCGTAGAACGGTGTCACCTAGACACAACGTCCTGAATTCGTGCGGACAATGTGCCGCACAGCATCATCACGAAGAGCCTTGCTATTCCGCCACCGTTGCTGTCGTTTCTACGGTGGACCCGGACCTCTTGAGTGTGCATAAAACTGTACCAAGTACCGGGTACCGAGCTCGGTTCCCGTTTCCTGTTTGGCATGGACGGTAAGCGGATCGTCCGATACCGGCTCCTCGGCTAATGGCTGTAGAGTAGACCGAAAAATGAGGAGGCCTTTAAAATATCGATTATTTTACTTGGCGGTGTCACACTTTTTGGCTGGATGTCGAGCAAATGGAAACAAGGCCAGATCGGACCGGGCCATCGGATGGGGGCTTTCTATTTGATTAAAATCACCGGAATCGTTACATAATTTTAAATTAGCTTCCCCTTCGTGTACTTTACTGTTATTATGTTCTATCATGAGATTCGAATCCCATGCTAAGATAAACAGTTTGAGAATAATTCACAAACGATTTGTTAAAAAGTATAACCAAGGATCAGGAAAATCGATCCATGTAACCGGGTTGAACACATGATTGATGTTCTGAGCATGAGAATGAAATCCACGTGAAAAATGTCAGGAAACACATTACACCACTCTCATGACGTTTTCAGGTGGTTGAAAAATGCCACGCAAAATGTAAAACGAATGTTAGCTCATTTATCTTACTCTGCGGATCGCTCAAGCATGTTGCAAACCAAGGAAATCTCGGTAATTTCAAACCAAAATGCAAAAAAGCAGCATGCATGCGATGGAGTGAAAAATTACTGGGAATATTTTTGAAGTGTAATAGCAGTGATACGATATGCATTAACGGTGATTTGTAACTTGTCGGCGAAGTCAGAATGTTCGATATATGTAATCTGAGTTCTTCAAACGGATTCTTTGTATAATTTCCGACGAAATTGCATTTTAATCTACTACTTCAACAGAACTTTTCTTTAGTAAATAAGTAATTTTGATGACTTGATCTGAGACAACAACAAAAAAGGCATGGTTCGATATTCTTCACGCTAGATTATAAACCTGAAAACGCTATGCTGCATACAAATTCGTGCCAAACTCATGAACCATTTGTTCCACCATTGGGTGTGACTCAAAAAGTCCCATCTCTGCTTTTTAAGGGTAGCACTCTATGAAACGGTAGAAAATATGGTCCATTTTCATTATCTTGTCAAAATATCATATAGAAAGGCAATGCAATCACTGTGAAAACCGAGTTTTTAACCTAGACCCGGAGGGCCGAATGTCATATACCATTTGACTCAGCTTAACGAACAGAGTAAATTACTGAGTGTGTGCGTATGTATGTATGTATGTAACAAGAATATGCACTCACTTTTCTCAGAGGTGGCTGAACCGATTTTCACAAACTAAAATTCAAATGAAAGGTCTTATGGTCACATAGCCTGCCATTGGATTTCATTTGGATCCGTCTTCCGGTTCCCGAGTTACATGGTAATATGTGAAAATTAGAGAAAAGTGTGCACTCAATTTTCTCAACCGATTTTCACAAATTAAGATTTAGTTAGTTCGTTGGCATAAAACCAAAAGTGGTGAAGAAAAACGCCAAAAATAGAATTCACTTTGATTTCTCTGTGATGCTTGAACCGATTTTCACAAATCTTGATTTGAATTAAAGCTCATATTACCTTTAAGGCTACTGTGAAATTTCATCCGAATCCGACCTCCAGTTCCGCAGTTACAGGGCGATGAGTGCCAAAGTTTTCAAATCGCCATATAGAATGACAATATATATAACACCGGTACGTGGTGTTACGGTGGAAGAAAAAAATACACAACGAACGATGCGTGCTTTGTTCTCTTTCGTACACGCTATAAAGAAATCGAAACGGTTACAGATGTCTGCTACTAGTGTGTGATATTGGTAAAAGACGGTGCTGCTGTTGATAAAAATTTTAGTTATTCCGTAAGTGCGACCGAAAGAATAAAAGAATGTAAAGCCGGTTTAAAATAAATGATATAAAAAGAAAAAGGAAAGAATGTCAATGGATTGAAGTTTATTCAATCGTTTATTGAATCTGGAGGATGTATTCAAACGATTACTTTTCAAGTCAGATAATCTCTGTAATAGCGTTATCAAATAGAGTAACAACCAACGTGAGTCAACTTCATTTTCCCGAATATGCACCTGAATTAGTTTTAACACTCTAGAAGACAAAAATACCTTATTTTCATATGTAGCTAATAAATGCTTTACATGATAGAGTATTTTTCAATGAAAAAACCCAATATTTGAAAACAATTTAAAAAAACCTCTGCCATTTTTTATAAACATGCTCGAAAGTATTTTCTGTCAAATGCAACAAACAATTTTTTTTTGTTTGCCTCAAAGTTAGATATAGCACCATTGAAAATAACCTGTTTTTGAACTAGTTTTACTCATAACTTCGGTTCAGAAAACGCTACCTGAATGCGTCAACCATCAAAAGATTAGTTTTAATGAACTCTAAAAGATGTTCAAAGATACCTAATACGAACAGTGAAAAATAAAAATGCTAGAGCAAAAAATCTTATTTTTTGAGGAACACCCTAAGTTGCTCTTTAAAATTAGCTGTAACCCTAAAACCGTTGCAGATACCACAATGGTGTCTTCAGCAAAGCTGCCCGATATAAGTTTATCTACAATTTTGCCGAAGGATGCAGTCCTCTATCTCAACACATCCGGAAAATAAGTTTAGGATCACCTTCATAATAAGAGCCACCCTAATACCACGTACATCTAAATATGGTTTATTTTTCACTGATCATTTGGTTTGAAGACATCATAGCTCTAAAGTATATGGTTAAGCCACACATTCTACGGCAAACCTAAAACAAAATCTGAATTTTAGTAGTTATCAATTGCGTTTGGGTTGTGCATAAAAATTGTTTAGGTCTTTTGTCCTATACAAAAATATAATTATTTTAAGAGTTTAGGTATATTTACCGAAATTTTTAAGATTGTCAGTGAAATCCAAGTTTCAGTTTTTTTTTGTAAATTTTGTTCATAATAAATTTCTAATTATAATAAATATTTTGACTTGATTTTGTTTGGAAAAATTTTCCCAATAATAGAAATTCTCTGTATTTGTACCAAATTTCTTGAAATTCTTTGAGCGGATATATAATTTTGTTCCTTAATACATTGTTTCTGGTAATTATTTCAATATTTTGATTCCGTTTTAAATTTTGAGTTATCTACAAACATGTGAAAAAAAAAAGAAAAATTCATATGTATTAATAAATTCATCGATTTTTTAAGATTTTATTTTGATAGTGCAATAATGGTAGTTAGGCGAAAATTGTAGCTGGTATCACTAGCAATCGTATGATGTGTAAAAATATATAGGTCATCGCTTTGAATATATTATTTACGATCATTGTAAAAAGTCTCGCCTTTTCTGAGGTCATCTATCTACAGTTTTCAATATAACTTTAGGTAGACAACCCTATTTTTCGTTTTTTTTTCAGTGCAATCTATTTCTGCAAGTAGTACATTTCCAATGGTGAACAAATTACGAAAATCGGTTGACTAACAACAAAGTTATGACTCGGTAAAGTTGAAGCTCTCAATATCCTATTCGCAATGCAGGTCCCGCATGAATGTAGATAGGGCAAATTTTGAGCTTGAAAAAAAACTTGGAACGGGAAAAATCAAATTTTCATTAGTTTTTCCTAAACGATCGTCAATAATGATATACTTAAAATAATCTAGAAACTTCATAAAATTCGAGGGTGTAAAATTGATCGAAATTGGTCAAGTAACAACTGAGCTCAAAGTTACCGTTCCAACTTTTTTTCAAGCTTGGTGCTCCGCGTAACTTTTTTAGGCTTTATATTAATAGTGTTAAAATGGCAAGAGAAATGCATTATCACACCACTAGGTGGATGAGGAATAGGTTTTCCAATTTACGGTTAAGCAACGTATGCAACGAAATAAACTGATCTTTTCAGAAATTTTCTTAGATTTTCATGTTTCAGTTCAGAGTAATGTTTTCATTTCGGTGCCAAATGGTAAATTTTTCATTCATTCATTTATCTCGGAGGGAGCGGGTCATATCGCCGAAAGTCGTTTCGCCGAATGCCATTTCGCCGAGAGTCGTTTCGCCGAATAGGTAATTTCGCCGAAAAGGTCATTTTGCCGAAAGGGTCATATCTCCTGCATGTTATGTTTCCTGTATAACTGATGTGGCGCAGCCACATAACCGAAGCCAAGATGGCTCGGCGGCATAAAACCGCCGAGCCGACGCCTCTTGCATACAAATCTGTAACCGCCTCGTTTGCCCGGTCAACTCAAAGCTAGGTTTCTTTGCTTTAGTTAGGTCCGAACGAGCGGTAGCGAGGTCGGACAGCACATGAACCAAAACGATGTGGCATTGCCGCAGTAGATATTTTTTTCATTTTCACCTAATAAACGAAAAATACCACCTACATTTGCCTGGTAGATACACCTATGCAATTACTTTGATGTTTACTAGCTAATAGTCAACAAGTTTTCTTGGGAACTACTTTCAGAGGTTCATGAGTACAAAAATCAATCATTATTCAAGAAGTACAATGGTAGGTCAACAAAACGGGCGTTAACGCTATCATCTTTCGTTTGTCTTTAATTTAAATCAATTCTAATTACGATTTAAAGACGATTTCAGGATTCAGCGAAATGACCCTTTCGGAGAAATGGCATTCGGCGAAGTGACCCATTCGGAGAAATGTCATTCGGCGAAATAACCCTTTCGGTGAAATGGCTTTCGGCGAAACGGCTTTCGGCGAAATGGCATTCGGCGAAATTACCCTGAACCTATTTCGGAGCCTTAATCAAATAGGAATTGAGGGCAGTTTGGTGTACGCTATAGTCTTTTTTCAACGAGGGGGATATGCATCGCAGAAAAAACTGCGTAACATTGAAAATCCGTGTATAAAAAACCGCGTATCTTCGTAAATTCACGTAAAAGACTGCATAATTTCGGAAATCCCTGTTACATCGAATATCCGCGCAAAAAATACCGTGCAACTTCGGAAATCCGTGTAAAAAACATATAAAAAGATGCCGCATGCAAAAACGGGTGGGTAATATCAGAGACATAACTGAATAAAGTGAATACGAATCAAACTGACATGCATTTCCACACATCGAAAAAAATTTCTTTAGTTTGAGCGAATTCTATACCTATTAATTATAAAAAAAGGTAAACATTTATGACGAATCTTACCAGAAATTTGGAATAGTTGCATTCTTCATGATGCGACCGACATGTCTTACATGTAAAAAACCGAATGAAACCTAATGTTTTCAATTTTTAGCGCAAAATATTCATATTTTTGTATTTCCAGGGTATATATTGGGAAGTGTCACAACATATTTGGTAAATTGTTATATTTGAATCATATAGCAAGATATGAGCCATAAATTAAAAGTAGGAGGATACAGTAAAACAAAATTTCTTAGAATCTGCTGGCTGTTTGAATTTAGAAATATGAAATTCATAAGAATTTCGTCAACTCATTTCGATTCTCAAAGCTTCGGTTGAATACCGACACTGCATACTATGGGAATTTCACTGAAAACAGCAAATGATTGAAAGGGCCAATGAAAAAAAGAACACAATTTTGAAACTACTGTTTCGCTTCATTGAGTGGACATGGATTTCGTTCCCATAGTTTGCAAGTGAAGCTGAGAGTGACGTTAATATCTCGTCATTTTCGTCTATTGTGAGTCAAGGAAAATGACTTTTATTAGCTCTGTTCCCTCATACTGGTCAATTAAAAATACTTATGGTTTATAACCATCCATGGTTAGTTTGCACGATAAGATTTGTGCGATGTTTCGTTTAATTCATGTGTCTGGAATTTCACGCGCCTCATTTTGACACTGATTTACATCTTAATGCTCGTTCATACCAAAAATTTCAGAAAATTTCAAATTTGAATTATTGTTGGATATCTCATACAACTGAAAATTTGATCATAAATTGTCTTACATATTTCCGATGGTATGAAACAGGGGTGGAAATAAGGAATTTTTTTTTGATTCACAGTAAATAAAAATAGTCAGTATTATCTTTTCATATCACTTATTTATTGTAGATATAATAATGAGTTTTGAAATGAATGATTTATGATAAGATATATTTTGATTCTACATAGAATTTATAAAGGTCATCAATTTAATTTCCCACAATTTAAAACATAATCGCAATTTTAGTTTTGTTACCCATTTTTTCAATTCACGGTGTTCGGTTTTTTGATTCACAATCGGAAATCTAGATTCACATGTTCATGCGCTTATCACATGGGCTTATTTCCGCCTCTGGTATGGAGAAGAAATTGATTCGCTGTGTTCTTAAGTACAATAAGAGATATTCACAGTTCGGTTTTACATCTCCTCCAAATCAGTCGATAAACAAAACCGCTTACGTTGGAAACAGAAGAAACCAAGTACAGTATTGTGTAGTGAACAATAGACCTCGAAAATGAGTGAACCAAACGAACAAAAGCTACCGCCGACACGAAAGAATACAATTGTTGTTGACTTTAGGCAGTGCAAAATTCGACCTTCGATACGTGAACTTGAAGGTTTGCTTAAGGAGCAAATGCAGCTGGACATTAAACGTGTGCATTTACTTCAATGCAATAAGACGAATAATGTTGTTTACATCCAGTTTTATAAAGAGTTGGATGCAATTCAATTCGCAAAAGACAATAACAATGTGCACTATGTGGAGAACGAGAATATTAAGTACAACATTCCGGTATATATGGAAGATAGTGCTATAGAAGTGCGTGTGCATGATCTTCCCTCAAGCGTCACAGATTCTTATATTCGCAAAACTATGTCCCAATACGGAGAGATACTCTCTATCGAAAAAGAAAAGTGGAAGAATTTTTTCCCCGGTATTCTAAATGGCGTACGTGTATTACGCATACACTTGAAGAAGCCTATACCTTCTTATGTGATTTTCGGTCAAGATACAAGAATTCCGTGCAAATCACTTGTTACCTATGACAATCAGATGGCCACATGTCAGTATTGTCAAAAAGCTGTTCACTACGGTAAGCCATGTGATAAACTGGACAAGGAGACAACTACACCAAAGGACAACAGTGCTTCCGTCACACCAACCCAAAGCAACCCCAGTACACCTGTGACAGTCACCAACAACAGTGAAGCATCCACTTCAACGAAACCATCCAACGTATCCCCTATAGAACAAAGTGCATTAACTGCAGTGAACAACTTACCATCCAACCAACCAGCCACAGCAAACAATGTACAACAAGGCTCATCTCCAGCAACTAGCAATGAAACCAACAACAATATCATCGATGTGGCAATGGATGACGAGACGAACCACGAACGAAGTGCCCCTCAATCCCCGCAGGAGGGAAATGGAAGCTCCTCTCCCCCTAGAATAAGGGTGACAACGAGATCCAACTCAAAAAAAAAATTATTTAAAAAATCGGCTCAATCGGCCACGTAAAGCTTGTACGCATATAGGCCTGAATAAAACTATCTTTTAAATAAAAAAAAAGAGATATTCACGATTAAGTTCTACCCATACTTTTACAGGGTACACGGAAAAGCCGAAACAACCGAGCCGAAAACGATCGCGAAACAACTAAAATATTAGTTTAAGATGATTTTTTCATCGTTTAGATGAATTTCGTTTTCAATACCTTCAAATGCAGTTTTCAATTCTTAGTTCCACTACGACGCTTACAGTGATTCCACCGATTAAAAGACAATTTCTACGACTTTTTTGAATCTGACTTTGTCGGATTTTTGAAGTGGTCGTCGAGAATTATTTCTCTGGTCGTAACTTTCTTCAAGTATAACTACCATGAAATGAAATAAATCGTGTCAGTTCTAGTAAATAAACAATTAACCTATAATTGCTTAATTTTTTTCTACTTTCTCCCCTACTGGATGCCGTAGCACAGGGTTGATTTTCGATCGATAAGGACGAAAGACCTCACACCCATTGTCTGGGACTGTATCGTGTGTGTAACAAGAGCCACAATGGGGAGAAATAAAAACGAACTTTGCACGTCTATCCTGGCAGAATAGAACGATCACTGGCCTGACTCGTAACAATCCGCGCTCGTAACATTTCAGCACAATTCAGTTTACATAGCTCAGCACGTCCAACATACCAGCTAGGCAACGGTATGCTGCGAGAGTCATTCTCCGATTCTCACATCAGAAAGTAACGAATGTTTCATCTAATTTTGCGACATTCCCCGCATAGCATAGCCGAGTGAGCAGACAATTCATCCAGTGTTTCCAGTCTATTCACTTTCAGTTCCTTTTGCCCCACGTTCCTTCCGGTGACCGTCCATCCTTTCACCGAAGTAGGCTGCTGCCACTTGGCGGGGTTTGCTGTTTGTGGCTGTTTGATGACGATGATTGTTTCGGATTTTAATGTGTCATTTTAACGTTCCCTTTAAGTTTCTGCCGTATTCTGTCGCGTTGGGCCTCTAGGCTGGACGCCCTAGCGGCAGGAGGAGGTAATGAAGTATGACGAAGATGAATGATGATCTGGTGGACCATCATGAAAGGAAAACGATGGTGGTAAGAGCTGGTAGTGGGTGGTGCTGATGACGATGGTGGTTTGGCATTCGGATGGACGGGCGTGAAAAAAAACAGGGAAACCCTTTTTCCTTCGTGGATGATGTATTGTTATCTGAACTGAAGCACAACATTTTTCATGCCCGATAATGGGAAACGACGGGAGTGAATTTTTACGCGGCTCGTCGTTTGTTGCTCGGAACTCGGGAAAGGTACTGATAAGGAGATTTAAAATTTGATTATTTCTCTGTACAGTACGAGCACTCTCCTGTAGGTTTGGCAAATGTTTGCATGCATAAATTGAACGTGAAATTGTTTAATTATTAAATTTAATCTGACTCGACGACGTGTTTAAATAAGTTTCTCATGATTAATTTTGGGCTAAAGGACATGATTCACCAATTTGGCAGCTGCTTCAATTCCATTTCTATCGATTGGTTGTTCGATGTTGTGTGGCAATTTATGGTTGGCCTCTACGGAAATTCACTCACCCGCCAAGTCCAACAATTATGACAAACATGTTTCGGGCTCTGTGTGTTTGTTGCATGCATTCCAAAATAAACGATCATGATATAAATCATACTGTCGTACTCCGTATTTTTTTCGATAACTGGACCGAGGAAAAATCCAAACAATCAAAAGCCATAATTCAAAATAGAAAAAATATATCAACTCATGTTATTTTTATTACTCGCCACTGCAGTCGAACTTACCGGTACAATCCAGTGCCAACAAATTGTCCGGAAACATTTGAAAGAACTAATATATAAATAAAAAGCACTTATAATGATGATGCGATCAACATAACAATAGAAAAATCTGCTCGGAAAACATTTAGGCAAATGTGAGAATGAGCAAGTGGAGTGGACCCTCGCGTGTGTCCCGACTGGACGAAACCCATCGTTAGGCCCTCCCTTCCTCGGTCCGGACTATGTTGACTCAGCTCTATATCAAAGCAAACAAAACAGCAGCAGCGGTGGTTTCTGTTGCATGTGTTTGCTTTAATGAGCTGAGCTTTGTGGGAAAACACCGACAAACCAACCGATCGGGTTTTGGGTAAGAGAGAGTTAGAGAAAACCAATCACACAAACCCTGTAGGGGCATACTCAGAAGCGCAGAAGCTGCTCCGTTTCGCAAAAAAGTTCGACATCAGCAACATTTCCCTAATATCTGTTGACAGAGGCGACCTCAGTTCGTGGTACAGAGGAGAGGGGGGGGGGGGGGGGGGGGGGGGGTGCAAATGTAATTCATGAAAATTCCTGATTCGTGTTTTGTCAGTGTTAATTTTTTTTTTGTTAGTCTTCAATAATATGGTCACAAATTTTGTGTATGATAAAAATCGCATTCTTAAAGCAAAATTTACGAAGCGAAGTTGGACAAAAAAAGAAACAAAGAAGTTCTGGGATTCCAAGCGTTCAACTTCCCCAAATTTAGAATTTACATTCCCTTCACCATACGTTCCTCACAAGCACGACTACAGACCATTTCAAAATTATAAGGCCACCTATAAATATCAAGATACAAAAAAAAAGAAATGGTTTCAGGATTTTTTTTTTCGATGGAACATGAAATTAGATTGCAAAACACGAATGTGAGTCCAAGAGTTGATTGATTTCGCTGAAAAACTTTGTGATAGAACGTTTTTAAATAAAAATGGCTTTTCAAAATTATAAGGCCACTTGCAGTTTATTGAGGTTCGGATGATTGAAATAAGCAACAAAAAGCATCTAATGATCCGTTGCTCCACCGGAACGGTTTATTGTCTGAAAAATACGATTTGGCATACTTTGCACCAATTTCTGCAGCTTCCCAAGACTGAAGAATAGCACTTTTTAGCTCTTGTAATGATGAAAATTGACGATTATCGGCATAAATTTGTCGTACCATAATACCCCAGAGATTCTCAGTTGGATTTAAATCCGGTGAGCAAGCTGGCCAGTCCAAAATATCAATTTTCTCGGACTTTAGCCACTTCATTGTTTCAGCACTTTTATGAATACTGGCATTATCCTGCTGGAAAATGAGCTTCGACTTGCGTCTTCTTTTAATTACTGGCAGCAGTTTTGAGGACATTTATAGTTACTCACAAAATTGATCGTACACACGTATGATGCTACATTTTATTGCAGTTTCTCACTGTTGCTAGCTAGTTTTTGATTTAATTTGAAGTGATTTGGCAATGAAAATAGTTTTGAAACATAATTGAACGAAAACTTGGATTAAAATTATTTTGTTGTTAGAAATAATCGATTTATAAGGAAATGTTTGCCTTTTTTAATCTCACAAAATTGATCGTACACCAATATCGACACAATTTACTATGAACTGTGTAAGCTGTCAGTGTTAGAGTAAACAACAATAATAGTTCGTTTTAGCTTTGGTTTGAGAGTTATAAATTGAAATACAGAGCAAACCGTTAATGAAAGGCGAAAGAAAGCAAAAAGACATTTCTACAAGAAAATTGATCATTTCCTTGCGCTGTGGAGGAAAATCCTTACGCGAAATAGGAAAAATCGTTGGACGATCACATTCCGCCGTATAGACAACTGTTGCCAACTGGTAATACGAGGGAACTCTGAAGAACAAGGCAGAAAGGGGAAGAAAACGGATCCTATCGGAAGTTGACGAACGGCTTATAGTTCGCAAAGTACGAAATAACCCGAAAATAAGTGAACCGAAATTGACGGCGGAATTGTCTCAAGATATTAATCAACCTGTTTCAACTGAAGCTGTTCGCCGCGTTCTCTGGAAATCTAATCTGCATGGTCATGTTGCCCGTAAAAACCATTCATATCAGCAGTAAATCATTTGTAGCGGCTTGAGTTCGCCAAAACCCACGTAAACAAATCGCTGGAGTTTTGAAATCAGGTAATATTCACTGATGACACAAAAATAAATTGCTTTAGATCTGATGGCAGACAGATTGTTGGGAGAGAGCCGAATACAGAGCTCAAATATAAAAATTTGAGATCAACAGTGAAACATGGTGGTGGCTGTGTTATGTTGTGGGGTTGTATGGCAGCTTTCAGGCATAGGAACACTGGAGTTTATCGACCGGAATATGGACAAAATGCTATATATGAATATCCTAGAACGTAACCTAAAACCAAGTGCACAATAATTAGGACTATCATCAGGATATTGTTTTTTCCAACAGGACAATGATCCAAAACACACCTCACATGTTGTTCGGGAAAGGCTGTTATATAACGTTCCTAAGCAATTAAAAACACCTCCACAGTCACCAGACATGAATCCCATCGAAAACCCATGGGATAAAATTAATCGGCGTTTCAAGGATACTAACACATCAAACAAAAACACGCTGAAACAGAAAATAAAATAAGTGTGGGAAAACATCCGAGCATCTTACGCAAAGAACTAGTGGACCCAATGCCCCGTCGTATGTAAGCCGTAATCGACGCTAAGGGAGGCCACACTAAGTACTAAATTTTATATTTGAATCCGCATTAACCAGCTACACTTAATAATGCAGATTTTCATAATGAGTGTACGATCAATTTTGTGAGATAGAACTAGGGCGTTTTTTGTTGCATTCGAACCACCAAGTGGGAAGAATCTTAATATTTAAATTAAATGTATATTAATCCAATTCTAATTCTTCAATTTTTATTTAGTGATTTTTCTTTATTAAATACTGCTCAGTATAAATTTTAAAAACTGTTTCAGAAAGTATGGACGCACTTTGATTTCACTGTAAATAATTCACAAGTGTTAGATATTCAAATTTTATTCGATATACTGATAATATTAGACTACAACAACAGAATATTATTCTCAACATTTGCTAGTTAGCCATTGTAGACTAGCTGGCGCTCCTTCTTGCGAACGTTCCTCATTAAATTCGGTACAGACTTCTTGGCGACAAGTTTTGACACTTTTTTCCAATCTTTTTCGAACTGTTGAATGGTTTCGGCTGCTGGGACATGTTTCCTAAGATGTGCCTCCGTTAATGCCCAAAATTCCTCAATTGGTCGAAGTTATGGGCAATTTGATGGATTCATGTCTTTTGGTACGAAAGTGACATTTTTAGTAGTATACTATTCTACCGTTGATTTCGAGTAGTGGCAAGAAGTAAGATCTGGCCAGAAGACAACAGGATCCTTGTGGCCTCGAATCATGGGTAGAAGTCGTTTTTGTAAACATTCCTTGATGTATAGTTCGCTGTTCATTGAAGCAGTAGTGATGAAGGGTTTCGAAATCTTACCGCAGCTACAAATTGCTTGCCAGACCATAGCTTTCTTATTAAATTTTTCGACTTCAATCGATGTATCGGACTGGTTTAACACTTGCCCTTCTCGGTCCCGGCTAGGATTTGTAATCGAGTTTCACGTAGGTTTCGTCGTCCATGATTATGCAGTTCAAATTTCCAGCAGGAATCGTATTGTACAGCTTTCGAACCCTCGGCCTGATCGATGATATACGATGATTCATACGTGTTTTAGCACGAAGAACATTTGACTTCGAAGTGCCCACTTTTTTGGCCACATTCCGAATTTAAACCTCCTTCTTTTGCACGAACGCCTTCAGTATACGTTTATCCAACTGAGGGTTAGCAGGACCTTTTTTTCGACCGAAGATTCATACGTGTTTTAGCACGAAGAACATTTGACTTCGAAGTGCCCACTTTTTTGGCCACATTCCGAATTTAAACCTCCTTCTTTTGCTCGAACGCCTTCAGTATACGTTTATCCAACTGAGGGTTAGCAGGACCTTTTTTTCGACCCGTTTTTGGTTTATCTTCAAAGGTGTTATCCTCACCGAACTTCCTGATTGCATTTCGCACGGCTTTTTCACTCACTCCTTCCATTTTTGCTATCTTTCTCAGTGACAGTCCGCGTTCTGTACAGAATTTTTCGACGTTGTTCTGCTGAAAGTCCACGCATTTCGAAACAAACTAATGAAAACGAATAAACAACTGCACAAGTGGTTAGAGAAGAGTGTAAACAACAGGACGCAGCCATAAAAATTGACAGATTCTGAACCATTGCGAAATGGCAGCGGTTTTTGGTTGCGTCCATACTCTCTGGGATAGTCTCTATGTGAAATTATCGAGTTCGACCGTCCCACGACAAAAGGGCCTAACTGCAAATGATAGTTTCTCTTTGTTTACTTTTTCTTTCACGATTTACTGAACTGGTTTTATATTTGACGCTTTACTCTTCGCAAAACTTTCAAGGTAAACCTACAAGCTTTCGATTTATATTGGGAACTTTAGAGAATTTGCAATAAAGTCAAAAGAAAAAGTAAACAAAGAGAGGCTCTCATTTGCAGTTAGGCCCTTTTGTCGTGGGACTATCGTGTTGTTTCTGACACATGGCCGATAAAATTGGGACATATTATTTCCGTAGAGGTTACAAAAACTACAACCATTTTTTTGTTTATTGTGTTAAGAATAGTCAGATATTTTTTTTACAATTTTCTCAATGATGTTCCATACAAAATTTTATACGCTTTAATCCGATATAATACAAAATAAATTGGTCAAGCTGTTTTTTTTAGTTATTGTAAATACTAGTGTGACATTTCGTCCCACTTTGAGTAACAATAACTCGATATTTTTGCATAAAATTCACACTGTTACTGTCTCTAATAAAGAATAATTACTCAATCTCCCGGGTTGGTGGTTCAATGCATAGGACGCTGGTCTTACAAGCCAGTTATCGTATGTTCGAGCCCCGACCTGGAAGGATTCTTAGTGTCAGTAGGATCCATAGTACTAGCCATGCAATGATTCTGTACACTAATACCGTTTTCGTTTTTGAACCTACACGCGGGCGACTCTGACTCCGAGTAAAACGAACACGTGGAACGCGCCCTAAACAGCAGCTCATGAAAAAAATAAAAAAAATAAACAAACTCGCATGGATGTCGTGGTGCGACTCGAGCAAACTACGAGCGAAACTACCTGATTGGAATCCGATCTAGAGCGACCCCAGGTTGCTAAAACAAACATCTCAAAAGTTGTTTGGGCGACTATAGGTCAGCTTTCGGGCTGCTCTGATCAAAAAACGAAAACGGTATAAGAATCGGCTGCGAAGTCTATTGAAACAGAAAGGTCAAATTCCACAAAAGGAATGTAATGCCAAGTTTTGTTTTGTTTAATCCACGAAAAATTTCGCTTTTCAAGAGAGGCTCCGCTTAAAAAAAGACAAAAACGAACTGCAAAGAACACTTGTCAAATCGCAAGAATATTGATATACTATATATTTTAAAATCTTCAATTATGGAGCCGAGCAGATAGATGCCTACCCTCCTTGATTTGCTATTGTGCATAAGAGATCCCATACATTGGAGATCTCTTCCGAATCGATTCTTGGTAGTTGCTCTCGGGCCGTGCCGCGTGGTGCTGCAAAAGTGTGCCTAGAAAAATAAATTTTGGAACCGTTCCAAAATTATTCTTATCAGCTGGTGACCAGTGACATAATTTAATGCGGAACTGTTAGTTTGGCACGGATTTGGTAAATAGAAGTGAATTATGTGGTTTAGTCAAAAATTAGCATGACAAACGATTGAGTTAATGTTTGATTATCTGATCGTTAAGTAGTATCGGCAAAAAAAAAGATTTCGTTTTCTAAGTGATTGGGAATTGTGCAACTTAGCTGATTTAGTTTTCGTTATTTAAAAGTGCCAAAATTTTTAGCTTACAGTTTTCATTTAATAATCCCGTATTTTCAGACACTCTCAGATTGGGACCCAACCAAACCAGGGAAATTCGCACAATTTCACTCCCACTCGCGCCAACTTTATTGTGTACCATGTTGAGGTTACGACATAGCGAAAGCCTACTCATGCCTGACGGGTTCGGTGTGAAATAGCCTTCCTTTTCGTATTTTATTTTTTTTACTCCGGCCTCGCCATATTCTGTGCTGCATCGGCCAAACTGAATGTGGTGATTTTTTTTTCTGTTGTTATTGTTATTGTCGTAGAATGTGCGCTTTGGAGTGCTGTTTTGTGGTCAAAGTCATCCGTTGAACCGTTCGGAGGACAGTGCGGGTGAAAATTTATCTCTATAGCCATTTACCGGCTTCGTTGTGTAGCCTGGGCAACCCAGCAGCGTTGGGTGGGAAAAAAAGTAAATTTAACACGACCTACCAAAATACGCCCGGTTCTGCCTCTATCGACTATACATACATATTTGTTTGCTTCACTATTGCATATGGAGAAACGTAGCAATCGATGATATTTTCCACGCACCGAAAAGATTGACATTTTATCTAATTCCCTGTTCTTTGCTTTCTCTTGTTCTCGTTACAATTTCGTAGATGGTGTTCCGGGAAAATCAATAGCATTGTTTTAGAAGTCCCCGGAACAGGAAAGAGTCCAACCAACTAGACGTGGCGGAAAACCGAAACTGCTGCTGGAAAGGAAGACTGTGTTTTTACTGTTTGTGTGTTGTTATATCCACTTACACGACCCAGTAAGATCATTTACAACAAGTGATAACAAACAAACGAAGCGGTGCCGACCGAAGTTACCCGCAGAAGTGATAATTTTTTTAGTAGCGCCCGTCCCCGACCCCACAAAAAGTTTTGCTAGTGAAGAAGATAAGTGATCCAACAGTCCAACAACGAACCATCAATTACCGACAGGGGGTGAACGAGTCCTTAGTTTGAGCAGCTCGATCTACCCCGTGACAGTTCCCCCGGTGACCGTATCCGTTCACCCCGCCGCAGTAAGGCCAAACCAACGGAGCAAGCTGGCTACCCACATACACCCGACGGAATCGCTCGCCGTCGCACATCACGGCGCAATGGCGATACCGAACGCTGCTGGACAGCTTGAGGGCGCACTGGCGGCGCCGAAATACGGAACGCTCATTCCAAACCGAGTCTTCGTCGGTGGCATCAGGTGAGTCCGGGCTAACCGCTTCATACTTTTATTGGTTGTGTTAGTTTTTTTTCCACCACGGTCTTTTCGACGTTCTTGCACCATTGCGTGGGATGGTGATTTTGTCACCGGAACAATTTTCACCTGATGCTCGTTAGTGAATTTTTCCGTTTACCATATTGTCTCGATTTCCCGGTTATTAATGATAACTGATTGGACGTCATTCGAACGTAGCAGATGCGATATTCTCGACTTTTTTGTATGCATGCCCAACAACGGAATGAAATCAAATAAGTGATTTGACATATCGAATGTATGTCATTTCAACTGAAAAGGTAATCGAGTGATAAATATGATAACACTACCCGGTGGATGTTGTCGACCCGCATCGGCCCGATCATCGGGCCGATTATCGGACCGATTGAGCACGATATAGGGCCGATTGTAGCGCTTCGATCGGCCCGTCATCGGACAATTCTGCACCATTTGCATCAATCGCGTCGACCTAAAAAAGCTTTATGTTTACATTATGTATCGCTAGAGAAACAGAGCGAAGGAATATCAAACAAGGCATTTTCGAGCCGACGTCTCCCCGATAGGGTGTGCAAGAGTGTTAAACATTCTTTTGTCTCGATCATGGAGGCTTTAACCTTTAGGTCATTCGCCTCTTAGGGCCAGAAAAACTCTGGCCCTATGTTTGAGGTTGGAAATCCAACCCCGATATATCTCATCACCTGAGTATTGGATATCCGCTCTCTGCTTTGGTATATCTTCACTCTTTTGTTCTACCGATACACTATGTAAGCTCGAAACGCAATCAAAAGCTTTCGTGCACGATGCGTCCGATGTTCGAATTTACTGGGTATGTCTAGTGTAAAAGTACGTACTAGATTGGATTTTTATGGTCAAACAGAATACTGTGTCACGGATGATGCGGTTTAGTTCACTTTCAAGAGCTGATCTATAATATAATAATTTTACCTGATTACTTTTTAGTATATTTCCTAAATTTGCCAAATTGTATTGTCTGAAGTAAAAAACTTCGAAAACTTGATCTTACTATGAAGACCAAATTCACCTTTTTACAATTCTCATATAAAGGGGCTATACACTCACTGTGAAAACCGACTTTTGAACCGAAATCCGGTGGGCCGAATGTCATGCTTGACGAACTGAGCAAATGTTTGTGCGTGTGTGTGTGTGTGTTTTTTTTTTACAAGGTGAAATACCTTATGTACTTTCCCAGCTCACGCGCTCGGTAGTTGTCAAGCTACCGCTATTGTGAACCAGCGAGTGGGACTGGCTGAATCTTACCCACTAAAACACCTTGGACATCTTGCCTCGATCCCCCCGGAACTAAGCTAACTACTCGCCTGATCCCCGACGATGGATCTAGCCTACACTGACGGAGAGTTTCCCCTTTTACGCCATGCGGGACACCCGAAGGAGTGCCGAGGTCGGCTCCGCGATTCCGGTTTGGAGCATGGCTTCCGGTTCGCTGATGCCCCGACGACTCGAATCGGTGTTGTGGCGTCTACTCGACTAGTCCCCGTTGATGGATCTAGCCTACACCGACAGAGAGTTCCCCGACGATGGAAGTTCTCCCGAAACCGACGTTTTCGATACCCGTCCACGGCCCGACCGTAAGGATGCCTGGGTCGATCCAATGATGCCGGTTGGAGGATGGCTTCCGGTTCACTAGTGCCCTGACTATCTTAACGGTGCTACGCCACGATCTTCTCGTCTAATCCCCGATGAAAGATCTAGACTACAGACTGTGTGTGTGTGTGTGTGTGTGTGTGTGTGTGTGTGTGTGTGTGTGTGTGTGTGTGTGTGTGTGTGTGTGTGTGTGTGTGTGTGTGTGTGTGTGTGTGTGTGTGTGTGTGTGTGTGTGTGTGTGTGTGTGTGTGTGTGTGTGTGTGTGTGTGTGTGTGTGTGTGTGTGTGTGTGTGTGTGTATGCGTGTGTGTGTGTGTGTGTGTGTGTGTGTGTGTGTGTGTGTGTGTGTGTGTGTGTGTGTGTGTGTGTGTGTGTGTGTGTGTGTGTGTGTGTGTGTGTGTGAGTGAGTGTGTGTTCCGGAGGTATGGTACTATGTGTTACATGTCAATTTCAAGAATTTTTTCTCTTAAGCTACCTCTTTATATTGGCTAATGAATTTCTCTAGTTTGCAGATCACGAGAGTCCCATAGTCCTATAAATGATTTACTGGATTTAATCCAAGTCAGCCTACCGGTACTTTTTTTCCCAAAATTCAAATCGTCATAGAAAATCGTAAAAAAAATTGTAGGTGAAATTAGTTTATGGTTGACTGAACCGAATATCACTATGCCGATATCCAGCTTTCGATTCCGGAAGTACCGACAACAGTAATCAAATGTGATAAAATTTAGCTCACTTCACTTTCTCATATATGATTGAATAGAATTTCACTAACTTAAACTTAAATGTAGTGTATCAATGTAGTAGTATTATTCAATAGAAATCTTCAAAACTATGTATTAAACTTTTTTTAAATTGTGGTATTTCGAGGAATTTCTGCTGTAATATATAGGAAAAATGAATAATATGGTATCACTACATCTCTAGGTGGATTAAAATAGGTTTTTATAAATATAAAAACCTTTTTTAATCCACCTAGTGGTGTAATGATGCCTTTCTCATATTACTTATGCTTTTAACACTTCAGTCAGATTCAGTCAAAAATTTTTTTTTCAAACTTGAAGAAAATCAAAAATTTTCTTTGGGTAAATACTACCATAACCTTTTCCATTCGTAAACGATTATGTCAAGCTAATATAGTTTTATATGTGGCAACTCTGCACGCTGTACAAAATTGAACATAGCACGCTGTGTGCAAGGCGGTGGTGTTTTCTTCTTCCGTACCAGCACGTACCGATGCGCACCGATTTTGCATCATTTTGTATGACAGTTTGAAAGTTTTGATACTCATTATCCTATGATATCGGAACCGAAAGTCGGATCTAGAGAATGAGAGCTTATATTTGAATTTGGGTTAACCGTTACTGAGAAATCGAAGTGAGTTCCGTTTTTGGAGTTTTTCTTCACTATTGCCGGTGCGTTCGAAGGCGGAAACCGAGCACTAGTAGTCCCAAAGTAGATTTATATATTCACCAACTAACAAGATCTGCCAACTAGATGAATTCACCAGTAAATTTTATAAAAATGTGCACCCTGTATCGCCATCGCTTGTGAAGAAATACTCCCGAAATTGAAAATTTTTACTAATCGCACTGTAATACCGGAACCGGAAGTCGGATCTGGATAAACTTTTCTGAGAATTTCAAAACCTTTCATTTGCATCTTAGTTTGTGAAAATCGGTTGAGAAAATTTCGAGAAAATTACATGCGCATGTTCTCATAGATTTGCACATATTACCTTATAACTCCGGAACCGGAAGTCGGATCGGGATAAAATTCAATAGTGATCTATGGGACCGTAAAAGTTAAAGTCTCTGAGAAAATCGAGTGACATTATTTGTCACATTCACGCACACATACACACATACATTTGCTCAGTTCGTCGAGCGAAGTCGATTGGTATATGCCATTCGGCCCTCCGGGCCTCGGTTCAAAAGCCGGTTTTCACAGTGATTGTATAGTCTTTCTATATGAGAGAGGCAAAAATAGGTTTAGAATTCGCTCAAACTTTAGATAAACTTTCCGACGTCCTGAGGGCTGATTGTCATATGCCAATCGATTCAGCTCGACAAACTGAGCAAATATCCGTCTGTGTGTCTGTATGCGTGTTGTCAACAAAAAGGTCGAAATCCAGGTATAACTGGATCGAGTTTGATCAAACTAGTCACAAATGGTATGTCTTCTCGTTCCCTGTTTTGAGTTACACGAAGATTTATGCATTTTTTTAGTTTTTTGACAATATCTGTCACAATATTTCTCTTGTGAACAAAATATATTTCAAGATTCTGATTTCACACGGCAATAGCTATCCAACAAGCCATAAATTGTTAAATTCTGTCCTTTTAACAGAGATATCGATATTTTTGTGTAAGCGAATTTTCGTATTTCAGTATGACTTTTTAGTTTAGCGAAAATGAATGTGAATGTAAGTACATGCAAACAATATTTTTTTCATTATTCATTCTTGTTCAGAGCGCGTCACAACAATTTAGCGTAATTTTGATGATAAAAAAAAAGAAAAATGTCTTAACCAAGAAGAATCATACGCTTCTTAAAAATTGTTTTATGAATAATTCGTGCATTTTTTAGTTTTTGTCGAACTTAAAAATGCTCCAAAAAGGAAATGAAATAGAGATTATGAAAATAAATCATTTGGTAATTATTTGCTTCTAACGATTCGTCTTGTTAAGGCGTAGAGCCATATTGAGCTAGTTTTGCATTTGATCAGTATCTAACAAGGAAAACAGATATAAAAATGATATGCGAATACAACTGTGTGATGAAAACCGCAAAAAAAAAACGCTACCGCAGAGACGGGACTCGAACCCGCTAGCTCTAGCTCCTATCCGGGGAACTCGTTTTGCCAATTAAGCTACCCTGCATGTGAAGTTGAATATTCTTTTATTAGATCAAAAACTTTCATGCAAATGCATTAATAGCAAGGCCAATCCCCTTTAGCGTTAATAATGGCTTTGAGCAAGATTGTGCGCGTATTCTTCTGAAAACGACCTCCAATTGGCGAACAAGCTGCTTAAAATTGTGCGGTCGGTTCTTCCCAAGCTTCATCTTCATTTGAGCCCAAACGTTCTCAATTGCAATGGTTTTTGCAAAGTACTTCAAAATTTCTCAAATGGTTTTTGCAAAGTACTTCAAAATTTCAAATTGTTTGCTATCAAATGTCTGCGAACAGTTCCGTACGATATATATAAACATTTTTTGGTTAATTTTGAAGCACCTTCACGCAAAGTTGATGTCGGATTCTTCAAAAACTCTCAGGACATAAATCACTTTTTCGTCATTTCCGACAGAACCGCGATTTAGAAAATCGTCGACATATTTCACCTCTTTAAAACGATTCACCCACTTACTCACAAACTGTTTCGACTTTTGCATGTATTTTGCCGCGGCAGCTTGGGTCATTTTGGGACCATTCGGGTGCGAGCACAAAAAAACTGCTTCGAAGCGCGAAGCGTACGCGGTACTCATTTTGAAAAAATGCTGAAATCGAATTCTACACAATAGTCAGCTGATTTATTCTCGCATTGCATCAAGGACACTACTGCCCTCTGTGTCAAAAAAAAAAACTCACTGTAAAGACTCAAAAAAAGTCTAACTTTTTAATTTGAAGAAACAGGTTTTTGGAGTCTTCTACAATATTTTAGAAAAACTCAAATCCATTAACTTTGCCGAATATGCAAACTTTTTTCTCTTATAGTTTTGAAGATAGAGACAATACTATTTTATGCAAACAAAAACATAATTTACATAAATATTTGAGTCTTTACAGTAAGGTTTAGAGAATGGTTTGTCACTTAAAAAGACTTCATTCTAAGCTGAGTAACTATCGTCAAGACATCAAACAACTCAGATCAACCGTTATAACATAATAAAAGAAAGCAAAATCATATTGCCACCATTAGCAGCAGTGGTGCTAGATATATTAAGGAACGGGCCATCGTTCGGACCTTGTGTCGGATTTCCTTTAATAACTTACTTTACTATGGGGTGCCTTTTCAAAATTTACCCTCTGAGAGAGTGATAAGTTTTTGATCGTGAATATCTCTTGTTGCATCTAACGTATCAACATAATTTTTGCTACATGCCATAGGAAATATAATCACATTTTTATGATAAAATTTTCAGTTGTGTGGCATAATCTCAAAGAATTCTTAATGAAACTTTCCTGAAATGTTTGGTATCAACATGTATCAAAGAGGAAACACATGACGATTGTTTGCCTTTCTCGTATTTTTAAAGCTCATACCTCAGTGATCAGTGGAAGGATTTATATAATATAAGTACCAATAGATTCAAATTTTTTTAACAGTTCAAGTATATTGCAACAACATTGAAGTTTTTCAATAGTACACTGTTGAAAAACCTGTCTGATTCGATCCATTTCAGCACCAGTCAATCAGAACGCGCTCTGAGGAAGAGAACAAAATGTGTGCTATATATAAGCTCATCCACTTCTGGTCTGATGGATTTGGTTCACATTTGTTTGTGTTTGTGAATTAACGTACTACTGGACGTGGAAGGTGAGCGTATAGAAGTGGTATTAGTTGCTCAATCTCTTCCACATTAGAAGGCGAAGCTACGAGCGAATATCGTTCGTTCTGCATCGTAAGCAGCCACGGCTTGGAGAACGAATGAACCTCAATATGAAAAGCTCTTTTTTGTTTCCCTTTCACATTCGGTGTAAATTGATCAAACTTTGCTCACATTCACTTTGCTCACTTTTGTTTGAGCTCTAATAGTATCAGGATTGTTGTGATGTCTATGACTACAAAAAGCAAAAAATCGTTCCTCAAAGGGACCAACTTTGAAGCAAAAAGTGCTCAGTATGATAAGAGAGCCAATGAGAGATTATAAATAATATCAATCCCACTACCGCTAATTTTAGTTTTAAGTACTGCTAAATGTTCATACGGCAGATAAATTATTTTTAATTCTGATTCATGAATGTCCACCAGTGCTTGCAAGTGCTTGGTGCTTGCTTTAAACAGCACACGCATTGAAGCAAACCGTATTGCGCAACATTATCTATCAAGCTTATCATCTTCCGAAATGAGAGCAATATGCTTCAGTGCAGTGCCCATTCATTACGAAACTTTCCTTATTCCGTACACTTGAAGGAACACAAGCTCTAACTGACTCAAAACATGAATTATAGCTACTGGTAGTGAAAGATAAAGTGGAAAGTCTATTCTACAGCAGCGTGAAGCCTTCTAAATTTAATTTTTTTATGCTTAAAAACTTTAATGATATAAATTATTTTTACATTCAAATTCAACAGTATTTTTTGATGATGAATGGTTCACCAGCGATAGTGTGCTTGAATCACTTATACTACCGATGAATTATTTGAACGAATTGCCTATATTTGAGAGCAAAGAGAATAGTGCATACTCTTTTTCAGAAAGGTTCAATAGTATTAAACGTAATACGGCACGCTCGTCGGCAATTCGCTCTGTTCGCTCGTGTATATTGCCTGCATCGAAGCCGGTAACTCAATCTGTTGGTATGAGTGCTGTAGCTGCGCTGAACCGTTTTGTTGCAAATCCCTCGCATTGATGAATGAATGGTGAAAGCTCTGGTGTACACGCATCTCGGATTTAAATGCAGATTCTGTTGGTCGTGACAATTCAAAGCACTTTTCAGTGCTACAGATCATCATAAAGAATTAATTGAATTATCTCTTTCGTACCAAAAGCATCAGATTTATCAAAATGGAACTAGACAAAGTTTGCACCGTCACTAACACATTCAATTACGACTCACGCAATGCGAAAATGAAAGTATTGATGTAGAACACATCTTTATACTAGTATGGGTGTCGTTTGGAAATATGCCGTGCGAAACAGGGTTGTCACGTATACAGATTAATCTGTATTTTTGTTATAAAAAAATATACTGGTTATTTCATAATATTTATTTGTGTTTCAGAATGTTTACTGTAACTAATTTGAACTTTAGTTTAGGTGCATTGTGTCAAATTCTTGTAGTGAAGAAGGGGAATGCTTGCATAATTCATACAATTGATCAACTAATCGATATTCGGAATGGTTAAGGAACATGTCAGTTGTTTCCTTCTTCACGACATCGAGTTATGTCTCTGACATTACCCATCCGTGTTTTCTTCCTTGTTAAATTTCCTACAAAAATGACATACGCACTGATTTTTGGAACTCATTGGTTGATCTCTAGCCGATTTTTAATGTGGAACACATTTTTGTTTTCCATATAGGGATGCAAATTAGAAACTCAAGAAAAATACACGTAGAAATGTGGTCAGGTTTTGAACAATTACAGCTCAGTCAATTTTGTATCAATTATTAATATTATGTCACCATTTGATTGGAAATATTTCTACGTATTGATTTGAATGTTCATAGCCATGTATTTTTAATTGTATATCATTGAAATGTTGATTAATAGCTAGCAGTGTCCTATTTAGTCTGCAAAAAATCTCCGGCATACCGGATTTCCCAGCCATAGTCGACGTTTTTGAAGGAGTTAGTGAAATATCAAACGGAAAGCAGCGCTCTGGAAGCATGCGCAAATATAAGCAAAATTCTAGCAATATAAGCAAAATTATAACTAACGTTTCAGTCCTACGAGTAGCATGCTAGGGGTAGGTTGTTGCTAGACAGCAAGACAAAAAGTGCCATAAAACGATTTGAAGCTTTAATTGGTATGCTCTGATCTTGTGTCATGCAAGCTCCGATGAAATTCCATGTTATGTCGTTTCGCCTGAGAAATCGATAGCTACCCAAGGTAGATTTTGAGTGCTTAAGATCAGAGCTTAAAATTGTCACGCATTCTCAATGAAAGAAACCATTCCAGCAGTCTCATTTTCAATGTTTTACTGTCTCATTCGTAAATGACCGACACCAGAACAAACGAAGAGAGACGATGCATTTTCGTTTCTCATCGAAAAAATGAGAGAGAATAATTACCAACGTCACTCTTTCCTCTGTGACAAGACGAAACCAAACTAACGTCTTCAGGTAGCAACAGCAGAATTTCAATTTTCATTCTTTCATCGATGTATTGAAAATATGTGACGCTTGGCTATAATAAGTGACTAAAATATGGCAAATCGAAGTAATTACATCCCAGAACTTCTTTGGAAACCAAAACTACTACAAAATCGAGCACCAACAGTTGAAACTTATTGTGAAACCTTTTTCCTCCGTTTTCAATTCTCACAGCTTTGGTTGAATATCGACACTGCATACTATAGGATTGTCACTGAAAACTGCAAATGACTGAAAGGGCAAATGAAAGAAAAAACACAATTTTGAAACTACTGTCCCGCTTATGTCATTGACTGAACATGGATTTCGTTCTCATAGTTTTCAGGCGAAGCTGAGAGTGACAAACTTGCTCGTCATTTTCGTTTATTTTTCAGTCAATGAAAATGACTTTTATTAGCTCTGCTTAAGATTAATTTCTAATTTATATTAGAAAAAGTTTATCGCTTCAACCGAAATCGCAGGATGGTTGTAATGGTAGAGAAACCCTATAAAAATAACTGCTTGCATACAAAACTTGAACACATATTTGGCGAAGAGAAGCTTCAATATCGATATCCGTATCGTGTACAAACATATAACTGCATACATTTGGGCTATTGATGTAATTTCGTCGGCTACAAAACAAATACAAATCACGACAAATAAAGCCTATATTCTGGGTTCGCGCTGTTCGGTTTTGGTTCCTAATAAAGTTGATTCTAACTAAACTCTCGTGCATTTGCGAATTCAAAAGTATGACGATTGATTAATCTATTCGATTGTAGATCATTAGAAATTTTGGTTGTCTTGTTCCACATCAATGGCTCGAACAACCCCATGGGGCTGATCGTTGTAGTTTTTTTTTGTAAAAAGTGAATTTCTCCATACTAAATCCCATACAAACTTTAAACCTCGGGCGCGAAAATATAGTTTCTCTGATTGAGGTAAAATTTTGCATGGCGCTTAAGGGACCGAAAAGGAACACGAAAAGTTTAGTGGAGCTGAAATCAATATTTTGTCCCACCCTAGTAACCACGCTCTCATGTAACAGACTGTAAGTAACAATTTAGTTCTAATCTCTTGAATTGTATTGCATTTCATCGTCAGAGCTAAACAAAAATTGGTTGATTAGTTTCATCCAGAATTTGTCGAATAGATAGGGTTAAATTTGCTCTAAAGACTGTCCCAGAAAGTATGGACCCACTTTGATTTCGCTGTAAATAATTCACATGTGTTAGATATTCAAAGTTTATTCCATATACTGATAATGTAAGACTACAACAACAGAATATTATTCTCAACATTTGCTACTTAGCCATTGTAGACTAGCTGGCGCACCTTCTTGCGAACGTTCCTCATTAAATTCCGTACAGACTTGTTGGCGACAAGTTTTGACACTTTTTTCCAATCTTTTTCGAACTGTAGAATGGTTTCGGCTGCCGAGACATGTTTCCTAAGATGTGCCTTCGCTATTGCCCAAAATTCCTCAATTGGTCGAAGTTGTGGGCAATTTGGTGGATTCATGTCTTTTGAGACGAAAGGTACATTTTTGGTAGTATACCATTCTACCGTTGATTTCGAGTAGTGGCAAGAAGCAATATCTCGCCAGAAGACAACAGGATCCTTGTGGCTTCGAATCATGGGTAGAAGTCGTTTTTGTAAACATTCCTTGATGTATATTTCGCTGTTCATTGAAGCAGTGGTGATGAAGGGTTTCGAAATCTTACCGCAGTTACAAATTGCTTGCCAGATCATAGCTTTCTTACCAAATTTTTCGACTTCAATCGATGTCTCGGACTGGTTTAACACTTGCCCTTCTCGCACCGTATAATATTGTGGTTCCGCCAAGGATTTGTAATCGAGTTTCACGTAGGTTTCGTCGTCCATGATTATGCAGTTCAAATTTCCAGCAAGAATCGTATTGTACAGCTCTCGAACCCTCGGCTTGATCGATGCTTCTTGTTTCGGACTACGTTTTGGTTGTTTCTGCTTCTTATAGGTTCGAAGATTCAAACGTTCTTTAGCACGAAGAACATTTGACTTCGAAGTGCCCACGTTTTTGGTCACATCCCGAACTTAAACCTCCTTCTTTTGCTCGAACGCCTTCAGTATACGTTTATCCAACTGAGGGTTAGCAGGACTTTTTTTCGACCCGTTTTCGGTTTATCCTCAAAGGTGTTATCCTCACCGAACTTCCTGATTGCATTTCGTTCGGCTTTTTCACTTACTCCTTCCATTTTTGCTATTTCTCAGTGACAGTCCGCGTTCTGTACACAATTTTTCGACGTTGTTCTGCTGAAAGTATTTCGCATTTCGAAACAAACTAATGAAAACGAATAAACAACTGCACAATTGGTTAGAGAAGAGTGTGAACAACAGGACGCAGCCATAAAAATTGACAGATTCTGAACCATTGCGAAATGGCAGTGGTTTTTGGTTGCGTCCATACTTTCTGGGACAGTCTTTATTGCCAAGATAGTGACCAAAGAATAAATAACGAGTTTGACGAGATGAAGGAAGTATGGTGGGGTGATTACTAGACTGAATGATTTTGTTTATGGTCCGCTAGAAATGGGGACAATGTAACTTTGAGATACTTCTCGTTCTGGCAAAATGTTGTAAGTAAAATTCTCATTAAGAGTCACGTAGGAAGTTCTGTAACAATACAAACTTTGCTCAAAATCAACCCCAAGCCTCCCCCCCCCCCCCCCTAATCTACAATTCTTACCTCCCCGTAGGGGGATGGGAAAACTCCCACAAGCAAGTTGGTATATAAATATAGTATAAATTAAATCTGATGCAAGAAGAGAGACACACCACACATACACGCACACCCCTAGGCGTGCGAAAACACATCCCGAAACCATTTATCGCGGTCCCGCATTGTGAACGATCTAACTTTTCCTCTTGTTTCGTTTCGTTTCTTCTGGTTGGCAGCGGTGACACGACGGAAGCGGAACTGTGCCGGCTTTTCTCCTCGTACGGCAACGTCAAGTCCACGAAAATCATCGTCGATAGGGCGGGCGTCAGCAAAGGCTACGGATTCGTGACGTTCGAAACCGAGCACGAGGCACAAAGACTGCAGAGCGATGTAAGTATGAAGGTACGGCTCGGCAAAACCAAACGTTCATCGTAAACTTTACTAAACACTGTACGTATGTATATAAATATATGTGTGTGTGTATGTACGCAAGGCTCACTCTGTTCGCCTGAAAACAAACGTACGATAAGTATAAACAACCAGCCAGCAGAAGCTTTTTTTTTGTTGTTGATTTTTTCTTTGTTTTGTTGTAGGCAGTTGTGGTACACTATCCTAGGCTTAAGCCTCTGTGTCTGCGACTATAGTTTTTTTTTCAGTTTTCTTTGGTTGGTGTGTTACGCATATTGGTATAATTTTTCGACCAAACTGTGTTCAGAACGGTAATCTTTGCCGGAATTTAGAAGCTGTGGTATTTTTGATTGTTCTAAAGAAAAAAAATCGATCTTATCACCGTCTGAACACTTTTGCGTCGCTTTGCAATATTGAAAATACATTTTTTAAGATTTCCTGGTACTCAATTTTGTCGCATTTTTTCTTCTTTCTCTTGTTTTATCCATCGCACACCCTGACACCATCGCAACTCGAACATGAAATCCTCGTTTGATGCCGCGCCATTCCTCCCAGGGCGACTGCATCGTGCTGAGAGATCGCAAGTTGAACATCGCACCGGCGATTAAGAAGCAGGTATGCCCTCAAAACCGTGTCGGTTGGAAAGTGCCATCTAGGCGCGATTTTAATTTCCGCTTTTTCTCTGCAGACAATCTGTGCAACGAACGGTGCCGTGTACTATGCAGCCACTCCTCCAACCCCGACGATCAATAACATCCCAATCGAACAGTTTGCGACAGTCTATCCGCCAGGTGTGCCAACTATCTATCCGCCAACGATGCCGTATCAGCCGTTCTATCAGTACTACAGTGTGCCAATGGTAAGACCCGCTTAAGATTATTTTATTTTGACAGTGGGGAGAGGATTTTGTACGGGGGGGTCGGTGGGAAGGGAAAAGCGGTCCAGCATAAGTGGATCTGTCGTGCTGTACGATTGTCAAACTTAAATATTGAAACGCTTTAATCACTTGTTTAATCCGAATGCAGTAGGGATTCTGATTGTGGGTAAGCAACAGCTCTAACTCAAACATCCCGTCTGTTCTTTTTTTCTTCTTTGTTTTCAGAATGTTCCGACTATTTGGCCTCAGAACTATCAAGGTATGTAAATTCGGTGTGCTGCCAATGGAAAAACAGCAACCAATAAGCAGACGTCCGTTGCTCGGTGGAAGTAGAAGTATATATGAATGAACAAGCAAGCTAGCTTTCGCGCGATCCAATAAAAAGCCAGACGAACGGTGCCCGACAGCGATGCGAAGCAAAGCAGCCAATTTATTATTTGTTAGCCATTTTAAGCTTTGTTATTTAAATTAGTATGCAGGATGCTTTGTATCCTTCGGTTATTGATTTGTACAGAACATTTTCTGAGCTTTCCTCCCAGTATCGATACGATCGTAAAGAAAAAGACTACCTAGACTACCTTACTCCTGTGTACACGCGCTAATTTATTCGTTTTTTGTTAAATATGTGTCATAACGATCTGCTGTCACAAAGCTTCCGTCAAGTTGATTGATCGATATTAGTACTAAGTTGAACAACGGTTCACGGAACCGATTGCTTAGCGGAAAACAGCATTGCCAGTAAGCCTAACCTATTTATGTTTCGTAGTAGCAAATTCGGACGCGATGATGGACAGTGAGTGCATCGGTGCATCCTCCGAGAATGGTTGTGCGTTCAAATGGCTGACAGTGGCGCACTATGTTACTATTTGCAACTGTTGTTTTGTTTTGTTTATCTCGACGAAAATGATTCACCGAAATCTCAAATTAGTTGTTTTCGCAGTAAAATTTGGCAGTGGTTTTTGAGAAATAAAATTTGATCTATATTCATACCACGCTGCGAAGATAAACCGGTTTGCAATCGTAAAATGCTCTCATACAAATGACCAGATACTTATGATTAGTAGAAGTCGAAGTGGAGGAAACAAATATCGGTCTGCTATCTATCTATCTATTCATCTAGGACAATAATCAATTAGCTTCTTGTACAATATCGCGTAGTTATGTATGTGGGATTGTTTTTAATTCAATATTTTCGCACCAACTAATAAGATTAAATATTTAGTACAATCCAACGGAAAGTTTACATCGAATTTTCAACATGATTATGGATAATTTTGTTTCGCTAACTAAAAGTAGGAAACCTAACTTTGCATCCAAAATAAAGCGATTTTATTGCGCAGAAAGGACATTTAATACATTACCCAGGGTGGCAAGTGACAGGAAAAATCGGGAAAACCGAATTTTAGTGAAAATCCAGGAAAAATCGCCCTTATTCTGAATAACGTCGTATCGTTTTTTCGCTCGTATTTCATTTGTGTTCCCCATAACACTAGCAAAATCAAAGGTAGCTATGATTCGATCGAACCACATTCGATCGAAAAATCAATACGTCGTTATTCAGAATAAGGGCGAATATTCGCTTTTCATCACCGGTTGCGATTCGATGTAAAAACCCCTTACGATTTTGTCTTTGAAGCAATTGCTCACATACAAATAGACGGCGCTCGATGTCCCTCGGTTTCAACTCGTACGGCACCCAGTTTCCTTCTTTCTGAATCATGCCCGGGGCCTTGAGACGTTTTAAATGGCTTACCGACTCACTCCCAACGATTCGGAAAGCTCTTCTTGAGTATTTGAAAAAAAATCATTTTTTCCAACAAAATTACTTTTTTCTCTGAAGCAACTTTCGTGATAAAAACCTACATTCACCTCACTTGATTTTCACCGTGTAGTGATACCCATAACAAGCGCCAATGTTACCTTCCTGTGTTAAGAATCTATAGTTCGGAACAAATGGTAATCGGATGGAGCAAGGTCCGGTGAATGTGGCGTCTGGGGTAGAGCTTCCCATTATCCTTATATTGCAGCCGCTTTTCCTGCAATGCAATCAAATCTTCTGCTTTGAACTTTTTCGGTTTCCCAGGACGGCCAGCACAGTTTTACGACGTGAGAAATTTTATTGTATAACCGTATATGATATTATTTATCACAATCGATTCAATCTGAAGGACTGAAGCGCCCTTATTCTGAATAACGACGTATCGTTTTTTTGATCGTATTTCATTCGTATTCCTAATAGCGCTAGCAAAATCAAAGATAGCTAGGATTCGACCGAACCATATTCGATTGAAAACCAAAACGACGTTATACAGAATAAGGGCGAAGGATTTAATCAATTTTCTGAAGACTGTACTAATATTGCTGCGAAAATATTGAATTGTTAACCAATCTATTTGATTTAATGCACTAATAGCACATCTCGACGTTGGATTAAGTACTAAAACTACTGGATTCGATTTCAGTTTGTTCGTTTCTTGTTATATTCATTTTATTTTACCCCTTCTTTAACCTTGTTGTTGTTCGGTTCGCCGGAGGGAGGACTTCACGGTTTTTTTTTATTATTTGTATCATAATTCGAATTTAAAAGCACATGCATCACTCCACCAATATTTCACATTTCACAGCACAGCTAGATCTTTCGGTCACTACTTATGGCCTTATTCATTATTTGACAAAATGACCGAGAGGGGGGATGGGAGTGGGAATTCCCCTCGGGCCCGGACTTTTTAAAGAGGCCCGAAAATTGGAAGATTCAAAATTGCTCATAATCAAATCACTTCTTTTTTTTTGCTCGTTCAATCATCCAGAGATAGCGATAGAGATTTTTTGCTCACTAAACGAAGAGGTCCCGTTGTAAAATCCCCTCGGGCCCGTTTTTTCTCTCGGCGCCCCTGTTTGACAGACACTAACCTACAAAACGGAAACTTCACTTTTAAGGTATATTTGTGGAATGTATTTGATTCATACGTGTTTCAAGTTCGACTGAACCAAAATCCAAGCAAAAAGAGTTTAGTTTAAAATAAGTTTTAATATCATCGACAATATGAGAAAATCGCAGATCGCATTTTTTTAGTTCTATGATATAAATTACAGCAGTGTTCGAAATAATCCCATTTTGCGCATGAAAATGTGAATCAAGATTACTGCTTGAGAATCGGATAACCGGCGGAGTTCGGTCAATTAAAAAATTCGGCAATGAAATTAGAATAAAGGAATACTTTAAAAATTGCAGTAGTGTAACAGCTTGTTGATGTAGTGTAACAGCTTCTGCTCCTTTAAGACAGTCATGCGATCTGTTTTCATTAATTTCATAACGCAAAAGCACACTCTTATGTTGAACCGTAGGGTGGCTTCAGCAGTTCAATATAAACAACTGTCAATGCACTGATGAGCCAGTGGTGAAACGTTAAAATGAAAAATTGAATTTTTTTTGTGAAATCCATACTGGAAAATAAAAAATAACCCTAATCAAAATTGCAGAAATCATACCAAAAAAAGAATAAAACCTGTATAAAGAATAGGTTTCAAAAATCATTATTATGTTAATACATGTGTGACATGAGAAGAAAATACTAACTTTTTTATTTACTGTGAATTAAGAAATTTACTTATTTCCAACTCCAACTGACACACTAGAGATGTTCAGGTGAACAATTTCTTTAACCCGAACCCGAACCGTACCCGATCGAAAAAACAAAAAAAAATTACACGGACAAAATTACGATTCAATATATAAGAAAAACGAGTCATGATTTGGGAAAAATAGCATATTTTCATGTTATGATAATACACCACGATTAAAAGTACTGGGATCATGATCCATTAGAACTGATTTCGCTGAAATTTAAGCGTAACGCACTTGATGTTGTTGGGTATAACTTCAGGCGTGTTTCTGCTACGATAGTAGTCATTGCAACATAAATTCAGGCGTTAGGTTTTAAAATATGAAGGTTCCGAATATGAATTAAAATCAAATGATGTGATGAACGTATTTTTTACGCGATTTTAACTAATGTCTCAAATGATATACATTTGAATTGCAAAACAGTGATAAGCACGACGAATTTCTTTTAATCTGAATCATTACAAATTAAAATATATTTTTTGAAAAACGACGACGCCTAAAATAACGTGTTTACTTGCGTTCATTGCTCCAGTTTTGATTTTGTGTTTCATAATTCAAACACTTTAACAAACTGTATGAAAAAACACGTGTGAATCAAACCTCTTAAAACAAACTCTAAGTCGAATTCTTGCAAATACCGCGGAACAATTTTTCTTTATTTTTGCTTTCAAAAAATCGTTTGCCAAATCGTCTCATTTAAAATATTTATTTAAAATCTTTATGTTGTCAAGTCTCAGTTGTTGGATGATACAAGACAATTATGAAAGGAATATACCTCAATATGAAAAAAAAATATTTTCAGTAGCTCTTGTTTTTCAAAGTCTGCTTCTTGCCTTACCATTACTCTATCAAGCAATCTATCACTTGAAGCACTTGAAGAGGGTTCAAAGTGATATCCGGGTAGAAAATCGGAATTACGAGCTCTGAAAGAAATACATTTCTCAAGTAACGCATTTTCGGACCATGATTAATTTTCGTGGGAAAAGACTTATTGCTCATGGTTTCATGACAAGTTAGAATGATTAATGTCATGATTATTTATTATTTAAACCCGACCCGTAGCCGTTAGAAATATAATAGTCGTCACCCGAACCCGGCAAACATATTTCTGAACCCGAATCCGATCCGTGCTCGTCGGGTTCGGGTTCGAGTCTTTATTACAGATGTTAGATCTATAGTTTCTGGTATAATCAACATGAAAGCGTAAAAAGACGTATGGCGCAGAGAAATACAGAAAAATGCATGTTTGTATTCGATTTGAAGAATAATATTGAAATCAATTGACTTTTTTTTGAATTTTGGTAACAATCCTTTTCTAAGTATATTTACCTCCTTTCCACTTCTGGTATTTCAACAGGTAGCACGCATTTGTTTAAGATTGCTCCAGTTTTTCTGAGTAATTTGAATTCTAGAAACACAAAAACTCGCAGAACATTTGGTTCTCAACTACTCAATATTGATCACGCATAAAAAATGATGCGATTTGACAGGACTGCATTTGACTCTGACGAAGCAATTTTCGTGTCGTTTCTCGTGCTTTTTTTATTCAATTCATCTGTACAGAAGCTCACGCCTGCGTGTTAAAATACATGCGAATTTTTAATATAAGAAATGGAAGTTCGGGACTGTGCAGGGGTGTTAAAAATGTCGCCCACGAAAATCCGCGGTGAGGAAACCAGAGTCTTCAACTTTCCTTTATTATTGGCATAATTCACGATGAAATGGCTGAAGCAACTGAAGATCCTTTTGTACACAAAAGTATTGTTACAGCTCAAAATTCACAGCTGACGGGAGCAACGATTATCTCGCGAATAGTCGCCAGTATTCTGTATTCCGATCGAATGCGAAAATTTGCGTCATTTGATTAAGATACAGAAAGCAAATTTTCACATTCGTTCGAAATAATCCGATTCGATCGAAATTCAGAATAGTGGTGAATGTTTATTGTACGCACCGATAGGCAAATGGCTACTGAAGCAAATCAACACTTGAAACAGCTTCACGTTAGGTGCACAAGTTCATCATGTGTTATGTTTCTTGTCGATTTAGAATTATAAACGAACGACCCTTGCTTTTCGAATATGCTCCGTACAATTCGCGCTGACTAGTTATCGAAAATCTTTTGACGATTGACGTCTTACTTTACTATGGAGCGCCTTTTCAAAATTCGCCCAATTAAAGAATGGGTAGAACTTAACCGTGAATACCGCAAGTTGTTCTAAACACAACAACATGATCCTCTTTCTATGCCATCAGAAATATGATCAGCAATTTATGATTAAATTTTCAACAAAGTGTGGGGACAACGAGAAAAACTCATCACGCAAGAGGACGAGTATAGCGTGATATGTAAGTCGATACCTTTCACGCAACCCATCTGGGTTCGATTCCCCATTTTCTAGCCCGAAGAGGCGTATGACCTGAGGTCTTAGAACAGAGGGTCACGTGTTGAGTTTTAAATCTACCACGTGGCCCGCTTAATTCCCTTTGCTCATCGTATTTCTCTTGTACTCTCTCGTATATGAGCAAACTGTACCGGGTTGCCAGCATACATTTTATTATTTTGATGAAAAGTTTTATCACATTAATCTATCGTATGGGTTGGACATTACATGGATTACAATGAACAATGAAAAATATTCAACTTTCACAACGATTGAATGTCTGTGTGTTTGGCAGCCTTGTCGAGCCAATTTTTTTTTCTCTCATTTTTCAGAATGCTATCAGGAAACCAAAGCCAAAAACATGGCGGATGCATTGAAACTGACTTTGTTTCTCAGAAAAATACAAGACTTTATTTTGATCGAGATAACATATATGTTTTATGTACTAATCGCATCTAAACTAAATTACCTAGATTTTGTCACGGTAGATTTATGATACAAGCCTTCAAAGCCGAGATATTCACGATGATTTCCGAGCGTTCCAATTTTCAGAAAGTTCAGAAAAAATACAACACGACCGCTAAACTCAATGAATCATTCTGAAAATTTCACAGAATATTCTCAACTAAATTTCGAAGACATTGTCAGGTGGGTTTTTTTATATTCTGCACCGTTTCCAAGAAAAATCAATTTGAAACGGGAAAATAGCAAAAAACCTACCACTTTACGGTACTGTCCTCAGCCCTTAAGGGCATGTTCAGAAGTGTTCCAGTTCTAGGTGCATAATTTATGTCACTTTCCAAGTTCAAATCTGTAAATTATAACAAGAAAAACTGGCAGCCTCAGTAGCGTTTTACTCATGTTTCAAAAATACAAAAAATAGAACGGTAGCGTAAACAAGTTTTAAATTTGACAGTAGAACTATTCGAATAAATAAAACTAGAACGACTTGCTGGTGATACGTTTGTTCCAGTTTCAGTTCTTTTATAGAACTCCCATATAAAACTTCCAGCTGCTTAATTTTATTACGATTATTAGGGTTAAAGTCTCTATAATCGAAACAAAAAAAAACAGTCATCACACTTACTTGACTTTCCAAAACCCTGAACAAAATTCAGGGTATGAATTTTAGGTCAGGATTCTGAAAATGAATTTTAGATCTGAACTCTTAGAACTGTTTTCTGAACCATAATTTAATTCCTGTATTCTGTTTCAGAATTTTATTCCTAAATTCAGTTTCAGAATTCATTCCCAGAATTCATAACCTGCATGCTGGAACTGAACTCGGAACATGAATTAGTATTGGAATTTAGTTCCTTTATTAAGGTTCGGAATTCAAGTTTAGAACTCAGTTCTAGAATTCGGCGAATGAGTTCAGTTTCATAATTCTAGAACTTAATTTATGACCTGATTTTTTGACCGAATTCTGCACCGCAATTTCACAACTGAATTCTGAATCTGTCTCAGATTTCGAATTTGGTTCTTGAGTCTAGTTCCAGAATTCAATGCTGTCCCAGAATTTTAGTAATAGTGTAGATAAATAAATTATGGCAAGATAGACTCAACAGTTGCAAAAATTGCACAAATTTCGAAATCGATTCTTTTTAGAATCATTAGAATATTCTCAAACGTTTTTGCGAAGTTTATCTCTAGTAAGTATCTAAATGTACAAAAAACTGTATTTGTATGGTAGTTTTGCAAAATTCACACAATCTACTAATACAATGCAAAGCAAAGTCTTGGCGTTACATTCCTTTTCTGGAATTTGACCTTTCTATTTCAACATACTTCGCAGCCAGTTTTTAGCGTACAGAATTATTGCTTGGCTAGTACTATGATCCTACTGACAGTATGAATCCTTCCATCCGGAGTTCGAACATATGACAACTGGCTTGTAAGACCAGCACCCTCTGCATTGAGCCAACTAATACAAACGACTATCTATGTTCAGATGTGTGAAAGATGCATGTCAGTTTTAATCGTATTCACGTCCTCCAGCTATGTTTGTGACATTACCCACCCAACTTTTTTATTTATATTTATCTACTCGAAGTATTGCCATGCAGTATGTGTAATAGTATCGAAAATCTGTTCGAAGTTCACAGAACTTTAGGTTCTCGAAACCTGATCACTTTTCATACGATTTTGTTCCGCTTTATTTTGAATGTGTTTCTCTGTACAGAAAACAAAGACGAAGTCCTACGTTAATACAACATAAATTCAGTTATTGAGCGAAAATCCAGTTGTAGTTTCCGAACTTAATCCAACACGCATAGATGAAATTCAAAACACTTGTTAGCTCCGTGGTGCTTGGCATTACTAACTACACTCTAACCAGAAACTTTATGTTATTATATTTAACTTTACGCGCGCGCACCTTCGTACGTAAACTAGATAAGTCACACCGCTCAAATTTCACTGCATCAGAATTGCTGTGGCCACCATCGAATTGATCCATTCATTTTAATTATTCTTTGCAGACGGCAACGATTACTATTGAAGAGGGCGGATGTTTATTTGATTTCTTTTGCCGACGCGAGAAACACTATCAGCCAATTGAAACAACATTATCCGAGGTGCTGTGTCCGAATAGCTTGCAGAAGGGAAGATCCGTTTGGGGGAAATGTTGGTTCCGAACGTTCCTCAAATGGTTTCTTCCTTGCGCTTAACTGTTTCTTTAAGGCAATCCGAAACGAAGCAAAACTTGATCGTCAGATTTAAATTTACAATTTTTCATTTTTTTTTTTTTCTATCTCTGTCTTTTTCCTGTGATCGTCGTTCTCTCTTGCAGGAATCTACCCTTGTTAAAAGAATGAGAACAAACTAGACAAACAGAAACTTATTTATTATCATGAGTAATATTTATACAACAAAAATCACATCTATATATAAATAATTGAATTAGACAAAAAAATCCATTAGCATAAATGATGAACCTAATAAACAAAAAAAAAACAAAGAACAAAAATGCAATAAGTAGCGAAGCAAGAAATCACAGAATGGAGGATATATATAATTAGTGAAACGGATGCGGGAGCGCCGCCGAGAAGGCATTAGTGTACATATACAGATACGCTCTAGTAGCACGGTAGCAGATACCGGCGAGGAACCCGTTTTCCATTTTTGTACCACTCGTCCGTTGCGTTTGCAACTGGCAAGCAGAACGGATGTTCCGGCGGGACGATGGAAGTCCGACACAGCCCTTCTAGCGGAAGATTGGGATTGTGGATGCGCACATATACCAGAGGCTACTAACATCGAATATATCTTATAAACGATATTTATACATAAACTTGCGAAAAAAAAGACCTATACACAACCAGCACAGCAATTAGAGATAGCGTGTGAGTGAACGAATGGCGGAAGTGAAAAACGGGAAACCAATTCTAGCTAGTGGGCTAGCTACCATAGACGAGCACACTAGCAGTTAGAAGAAAAAATAGTAACACACAGATCAATGTCAGGAAGACCGAAGTTTTTGATTAAGGTTTTACCGTTTTTTTTTGCTTCTTTCCTCCGGATCGCAGTCATTATTTTCCGCGTTTCGTAACGTTTGTTTGTGTTTATTTTTTTATGTTGGCTACCGTCTTCAATGTGACGGGATGAGGCGAATCACTATAAATAGCTATTTAAGAAAAATGACCTAACAATTATCCGAGATAGAAGGAGAGCGACAGTGAAATTTGCTACAGCGCGATTTGCTAGTGAGGAACGAAATTCAAATTAATACATGACTGCTTTTTTATTAGGATGTCAAATGATGTTGAAAGTGTGGAAAAGATTGCAGAGGAAAAAAAACATACAAAAGACAGATTCCATGTAGAAGAGAGAGAAGAAAAAAAAAACACAACATGCGAGTGAAAACGATTAATCGTCGTATCGGATGGGAAGATGCGCTTCCCGTTCGGAATGTTGAATCTTTTTACTTTTAAAGTAAAACATTGTTGAACAATATTAACTTATTATTAGATACTACTGTAGAATATAAGACTATATGAGCCATCGGGTGGATAACGGCGAGTCAGTTAGGGTAGTTCTAACAAACATAACTGAATCGGAATAAATCCGTGAATATTTATGATACGAGCAAAACAAAAAATCCATATACTTATACATAGAAAATATATATATACAAGCAGTACAGTAATAAATCGAACAAAGAGTAGCAACACACACTCATGAAATAAACTGATTAAGAAACAGACGAAGCTGTACAGAAAGCAAGTCACTAGTGTTGGACCTAAAGCGTCAATCATCAACGACTAAACAACCACATACACTTATGTGATCATCGAACACATCCTAACCCCTCCAACCCCAATAATACACAGTCGAGATTAGGTTTGACCAGATGACCACTTCTGACAGCCGACGATTGACATCTATCACAAGTACGTACGGGATCTCTATGACGATAACGTCGATGCAGACTGAATACACTTACTACCCACTGCTTCACCGCACTCGTGCGCAAACTGGCTGCCCCAGATCTAGCAAAGCAAGATGGAATTTGGAATGAAACTAAATCAATAAGCTCATCAAGTGCGGCATTTTGTTTCAAACTTACGTAGCCTTTCTTGATTGGAATACCTTGATGCATAATTGCATATCCCCTAGAGTCTGACTGTAGTTGTCAAGAATGTGAAATCCAGCAGCTGTAACAAACAAATGCAACTAGTTCCGTTCCTAATTCAAAGAGTAAGTTGTAGATATGTTGCTCAAGTTCTAAAACGAAGCAAAGTATTCTCCACCCACCCGTTATGGAATCGTTTCTTCGAACTGTTCAATGAGTGGAGAACAAGCGTTCATGAATGATTAATCTTTTTCGAAAACTTACGATTTAGATAGTCATAATCGTTTGTGAATTAAATATCTCCGATTACCCGTCATCTGCTTAACCTCTACGAACCGGTCGGACTTGTTGAGCTCCTAACAACGCTTCTCTACCAGATATTCGCCTAGTTTTAAAGGGCACTTGAATGTTTTATGCACCTTTCATCATCAACACTAAGACATAAAACGGTCCTTTTCAGGGTATCCTTAATTCTTAAATATTCAAAAAAAAAAATCGAAGTGATTTTGACAATAATTGTCTAGTCCTACGTCAACAGCTTGAACAACCCCAATCGGCTATTCCTTGTAGTTTTGTTTTTAAATTTACGGATCATATTTGGCTGCACCTCTAACACACAGCCTACCAAGCGTAATTTGCTTTCAATTTTCAAATGAATGAGATTTTAGATGGAGAAGTCGGTTAAAGTTTCACTCAATTCGATCTCGTGTATTTGAATTATTTAATAAATTATACGATGTTTTTTTAGTTTGAGAATTTTGAAGATATGTGACATTTTGGAAGATTTCTGATGCTTCGAAAACTTCAAAAATCAGTAGAACTTCCAAATGAAGTGTAGATTTTCCAAATAAAGTGAATTTTCAAACTGTCAGGATTTGTTCATGTGATACGTACTTCAGTGTATTTATACCGAAATTATTGATTCCTAATGCAAAATTTTTCTATACTGAGTGAATTATATCGTTACAATACCATTTCACGACAGTAGACACCAGTTGCTACTCAGTAATCTGAATCGCCCATGTAACAAATTGTGTTGGCCTTAAGTTGTCGCTTGCAGATAACAGTTCTTGGTCTTAGAAATTGACAATTTATTTGGCTGTGGAACTTGAAAATTTGTTTCGAACAAACGTTGCAACTGATTCTTAGTGTTGCTTCCAGGTCGAGACCTGGAATTTCAAACAACTTGATAGTTGTCATATGAGTTCCACCAACTGATGGCAATTTTTTCCTTACGGTTTCTAGGAACAGTCACATATTTCTTAAAAAAGTACCACCCGTCGCTAGTCAGAAGCTCTCCGCTTCTAAAAGGTGATTTTTTTGAGGTTAGGATTTTCATGCATTAGTATTTGCTCAGATTTTTTGAGGTTATGATTTTCATGCATTATTATTTGCTCAGTATGCTCTGACATTTCATCATGAATAGACTTACTAACGAGCAACGCTTGCAAATCAGTGAATGGGCCCTAGAAAAGTTGGCAGAAAATCCGCTTTTTTATCGACAAATTTTGTTCAGCGATGAGGCTCATTTCTGGTTGAATGGCTACGTAAATAAGCAAAATTGCCGCATTTGGAGTGAAGAGCAACCAGAAGCCGTTCAAGAACTGCCCATGCATCCCGAAAAATGCACTGTTTGGTGTGGTTTGTACGCTGGTGGAATCATTGGACCGTATTTTTTCAAAGATGCTGTTGGACGCAACGTTACAGTGAATGGCGATCGCTATCGTTCGATGCTAACAAACTTTTTGTTGCCAAAAATGGAAGAACTGAACTTGGTTGACATGTGGTTTCAACAAGATGGCGCTACATGCCACACAGCTCGCGATTCTATGGCCATTTTGAGGGAAAACTTCGGAGAACAATTCATCTCAAGAAATGGACCGGTAAGTTGGCCACCAAGATCATGCGATTTGACGCCTTTAGACTATTTTTTGTGGGGCTACGTCAAGTCTAAAGTCTACAGAAATAAGCCAGTAACTATTCCAGCTTTGGAAGACAACATTTCCGAAGAAATTCGGGCTATTCCGGCCGAAATGCTCGAAAAAGTTGCCCAAAATTGGACTTTCCGAATGGACCACCTAAGACGCAGCCGCGGTCAACATTTAAATGAAATTATCTTCAAAAAGTAAATGTCATGTACCAATCTAACGTTTAAAATAAAGAACCGATGAGATTTTGCAAATTTTATGCGTTTTATTGTTTAAAAAAGTTCTCAAGCTCTTAAAAAATCACCCTGTATGTGGCAGCATACGGATTTTGTGTTGTTCAGTCAAAACATGATTCATCTCTCAAAACGGTTGATAATTGAAAAATATGATGAATGTAGAAAGTGGAAGAAAAAACACGTTCATTTGTGCCATATTTTCACACGGATTCCAAAATGTCAAAGCAACTAATGGTCGAACGTTGTCACGTAGCAAAATTAGTTTTGTTGTATTTTAGCTCGTTATGCTGCCATTGAGGTTAAAACAGATAGTCAAGTAAAGCGAGACAAACATATTTGAATCTGCTACAGTTTATAATGTACATATCGTGCGTAATACGAGGTATTAATATTAAACCTTGAGTTATTGTCTGTCAATATTGGTACATGATAATTTATTTTTTTTCTCTTTATTGACGGTAAGCCATCTCTGAAAGTGAAAGTACAATGCAGCAAAAATCTGATAATATTATCTGATTATTCAACTCAAACTACGCAATGCGCATATCTCTCGCATAGCTATTCTGTTGCCATAGAAAAAAAAATTAAAATCGACATTATCAGCTCAGAGTAAAAGAGTTTTATTCACTTTTGCAATGATTTTTCTAATGAATTTACTCGCTTTTACTAGAAATTGTTAAAAACATGAACTAATTCGAAACTTTCCTGTCGGTCGTCGATGTCATTGAAATTTCGCTTACTTTATTAGTGTGTTAGCGTAAAATTCAGGTGATTTGCGGCATTTTATTACACTTCAGCTTTAGCTAAATAAACTTTATTGCTGAATCTTGGCAAAACAATTACCGAGATTTGTACAACCGAGTGCTCTGCAAAATGGCAGCAGCAATAGAATCATGGATAGCCGAGTCAACCGCAATCGAGCGTAGAAAGGATTTTGTTTTATTATTCCATGAAAAATTTACCACAAAAGCCATGTTTGGGGAATGAGTTTATTTTATCAATGTACACTTTATTTCAAAGTAAAAAATTCATATCCCGAAAAGAAACATCACAGATAAAAACATTTGTTTCTAGTGCTCCTCCTACCTGGAAATAAACAAATATTCAAAAGTTATATGAAAAGAACATTTTGATCCCATTTAGCTTTTCATGTAATACTGAAATCTCTTTCTTTCGCACAATTCGTATATAATTTCCAGCTCCACGAGACGGCGACTTCCGGTGTTATTAGTCTTTCTGACAGCTCACTTACAACCACAATTGCAAATGAGATTGGTTTGTTTACATCATGAAACGTCTGCATTAAACACGATTCAGACGATCAATCAACTTTGGTCGACGTCAAGATTAATTTACTAATATTTTTAGCCAAATATTACTCACGTACCAGACGTCGAAATTTTCCGTGAACTTGACGTTGTGTCCTTTCATATGAATTGCTTACAATTAATGTTGTAGTTCTGTAACCGTTCGATGTCGGTGGTAGTCGCCTGATGCCACTTGTGAATCGCTTTTACATATTGTTTTGTGTTCACCAGGAAATATATTGGCCACCCATTTTTCACTAGGGTCGCCGTTCATTTTTCACCGGACATAGAAACCGCAATACAAAATCAACAGGTGACATTAGATGACAAGTGTCTCGCCGAGTTTCAGTGAAAGCTAACACACTGTTCGAAATTTCGCCAAACGAATTTGCTGATTTCGGTATATTTGTATATTTTCACTGACAAGTTCAGCAACATATAATGCCAAACTTCGGCAATAAAATGCACTTTACCGAGATATCAGAACTTTAGATTAACGAATATCGGCAATAAGCATGTGAATTACTACACAATCAGTAGAATTTTGTGTGGCCGATCTAATTCGACATTTAACCATGCCGATCTCGAGAATCGGTTTTAAGTGTGTAGAGGAGAGGACGATGCTTTCAAAGGTAAGCCTTTTTATTATTCCACAATTCTATCCCACTCGGATTTGATTGGGAATTAATTCCGAACTGAGAATGTGCGATGTATCATCTCTGAACGAGTAGCGCCTCTGCATTTCAGTACTTACAAACATACACACCTAGAAAAAATCGTGTATATTTACGTCTTGTGAGACCGGTATATATGAACATCAAAAATGACTTAATTTTACAGTAATTTAAACTTATATTCAATGCATTCTGGCATATTTTGAATATCGTATTTACCGAAGTTCGGAATTTTAAAGTTATTTTTACCAAGTGGGTGGTATGTTTTTACCGTACTTGGCGTCTATTCAGATTCACCGTATGAATTGTATTTGTATGAAAAATTTGCGGGTAGCCGTCCGGTTTCATCCGGTGAAAATTCGTGTAATTATTATAAAACAAAATTCATGTGCCGAAAAATCGGTTATTTCTGATCACTACCGTAAATTTTCGTCAAAAAATTTACCGAATACCGAAATCAAAACTTAGTGTGTAGAAAACACTACTCTACTTCTTTTTGCACGCTACAAAAAATATCAATCTTTCTACCACACGTGAACAAATTGACTTCCACTAATCAAAAACACACTTTGAAAAATCCCGGTGATTTTATATGGTATTAGATGCACATAAATAGAGCGTCGAAATTCACGTAAATTTTAGTGGAGCGTCACTGTTCACGTAAATTCAATATTGTGTCTAAAATTTCATGACATGGAATTTATTAAAATAGAAAAATTTTAAATTTTAATTTTTTGTGGTGTGAAGAGATAATACTGTCTTGATTAGTGGAGCACTGCTCTAGTACCGTCTAGTCGATGCCCGAATAAAACATATTGTAGAAAAACAATACGATTTGTTGTTACAACAAATGAACATGCTTTTCACAATAGAATGTATAGGTTGTTAAGTATCGTAACAATTCAAATCATAAAATTTTCTCGTACATGTTTTCTTGGAAAACAATTAAATGTACAGTTTGCGTATTGTTTGAAACACCACGTGTACAATAAATTCAATTGTGAATCGTAGAAACAATACATTGAATCATTGAAAATGAAAAAAATCTTATCAAGAAACAATAAAATGTATTGTAACCCATAGATCTAATTGTGAATCAATTGTTTATGCTGTAAAATCAATGGTTTTTTTTTTACTGGTGATCAAATCATAAATTAATGCAACATTCAAACATGAATATATGAAGTATGTCAAATGTACGAGCTAGCCTGTCAAAAACAACCCATCGGGAGAAAACTGTCCCAGTTTGGCACTAGAATAAATGAAGCTCCTTCAAGCATTCCTCTTCCCGACCAGCTGGGTGGAGCCGCTTGCTTTGATTGAACTGAGCAATCCACCTCTACATCTTTGGGCTAGATGTTACCGCATGATTGATTGTCTCGAGCAGCCAGTGCGCACCAGTATTTATTTTGTTTTGTGTTTTTTTTTTTTGTTACTCGAACTAGTTCTGTCATTTTTCAACTGCTGCCATGTTATCCCCTCCGTCTGCTTGATTCATCGGAAAACCGACTACCGACAAAAACAGTGGTGTGAGACTGTGGATAGTAAAAGAGAGAAAGAGACGGAGAAAGAGATCCTCGATAGACAAAACAACACAACAGGACAATTGTTGAATGACCACGGTCCCGAACATGAACACAACGGCACGCGATGGCGTAGACCGAATTTCCTGGTGACGAAGACTAATGCTGAACTCAGACTGACCCCTGCCGGACCATTGTTGAGAGCAGTGGAGGCGCTTGGTTTTTGTTTTCCGATTGACGTGTTGTATTCGTTGGATCGGTACAGGAAGTTGTTGAGGCTAGGCTAAATTAAGAAACGACGTGCGGTGTCTTCCTCGGTCGTCACAGACCACGACGGTTTGCAGTCTTTCCTGTCGTTTCGTCCGACGGGATTGTTTTTTAACGAAGACCACCTTCGGAGTAGTGTAGCAGCGCCATTAGTCACTTAGTGCAAGTAGAACCCGGTATAGTCAGAAACAATAGCATAGAGAAGCTTCCGTTTGGTTCGGCTGTCAGTTTGATTCGATGAATCCGGAATGCCGTAGGTGAAGTAGTCAGGTTCGTTTGAGTTAGAGCTTTTTTGGATGTTCGCCAATTCGCATACCGGCAAGTACCGTGTTTGGGAAATGATTGGAAGTGAGCGCGCTACTCCTGGTAGCATAAGTTTAGCATGGCGCGATGTTGTATGTACAGCACAGTAAGGAGGTGATCAAGAAAGAAAACAATGGAAATATGCTTGTAAGATAAAGTTCCTTTCGTTTGCCATTATCCTATTATTTTGTTTTCGTTATTCGGACTTATAATTGCACATTGTTTACATATATTCTTTAATTGTTGTATCAATCTTGTGCAGTCAATAGCAGCAACGATGGCGTCGGGAGCAATAATTGCTCTCGTACGCAATCAGCAAAATCGTAGTTATACACATAGGGAATAAGTTGTTGGTTGAAAATGAAAATCGAAATCGTTATTAGATAGAATCGGGATCCATTACTGATGATCCATCATTCACTGTAATCTTTTTGTTTTAATAATTTGTTGTTTCTTAAAGTTTTTCGCTGTTATTCCATGCTAACTTCCAAAGGTTTTGCCCCGTTTTAGGTGTATGTGTGAGCCATGATTTTATTGAGTATGTGCTCAGACATTATTTTCCGTTTTGGTCTCCATTGCAAAGTAGCATAAATCAAATATCATTCTGCACTGGAGACATTTAATTTAGAACGAAATTCTGTGTTCAATTTGCACTTGAGTTGTTCACTGCTTGTATGAAAATATTGAAAATTTTCCGCGAAAAGGCCAGGTCAAAGACTAACCCGAGATTAATACCACTGCTACCGTGGAGGATAGGTAACTTGTATAGTACATAAGTAAACATTACTTCTAGCAACTAGTAATACGGAGAAAGGTAACCTCTCCAGATTAGTAAGTGAAATAAAACAAAAGCGATCTAATAAAACAATAATTTATGTAGCTCACTATACCAGTAACAACACGAACACACACACACATACAAACACACATCTATTTTAAACTATACATAAGTACTTACTAACGCGCATGATAATAAAAGATGGGAAAATACCGGTGATTAGTAGCTATTGCAAAGTTTTAGTAAGAAAATGACTCGAGGAGTAGACGCAAAACCGATCAAAGTGATTGATAAAGCAGAACGAAAGAGAAAAAAAAACATACACAATTACCATCGAAAAATGTAATCACCCATACAATGAACAAAATAACAACCTTACAGCACCAGCAAACATACACCTACACACATGAAATGCACACTTTCACCGAACTAACAGAATAGAATGAAAAGTAAATCCACGCGTAAAAGGTCATAGAACAGACAACTACGACAACATCAACCACACATTTTAAACCGAAGGTTTCAAAGCCGTGCGCGCCGAAGCGTACAGCAGTTGCAAACAAAAAATCGAAATGTTTTGATATGAAATTTATTGTTATTGTTATCGAGACAGAAAAGGATTAAACCACCCAAAACCTTCCCTCTCCCCCCCTCCCCCTACTGTACCCCGATTCCGTCAACCATGTTTAAAGAAAAGAGACATAAAATGAATGCAACACTAAGATTATCCAACACTCCTCGTAATCAAACGCTTCTCTCGTTGTGATTGCACAATTGATGTTCTTCCATGATTTCCGGTGCAGCCGCGAACACGGTAGAAACCTACGTAGTAAGCATTCACCGGTTCCGGTACGTTTCACGTGATCGTTGTGATACACCCATTATTTGCCAAATTATTCTCTCCTCCTGTCGTTATCTGGTTTGATGTTAGAGCTCTCTTGAGAGAAAGGGAAAATTGAAAAGCCGGTTTGTGAAATTGTTCTGAAAATACCAACATCAGAGATATTGAAAAACGAAAAAAACGGTGGCTCCGTTTGTGTGCTTGCGATGGAATGAGGTACTAGATTTTACTGTACAAGTGAAGCGAATAAACTCGAATAAAACGTCATCATGCGTCAAGACTAGTTTCATGCTTTTCAAACGAACAGAAAAAGCGACAGAAACACAGAACGAATGAAACATAAATGAGTGCTACACGTAATCAGAGAATATTTTTTACTAGTGTATAATCACCCCTATTATGTATTTCAATCGAATCGAATTTTTTTCGAACGAACGGAAAATTTGCATTCTGTAATTCGAACGAGTGTGGCTTTTGGATGGAAAACTCGAACTCGATCGAGATACAGAATGCAAAATTTCGTGTTCGATCGAAACAATCCAACTCGAACGAAATGCAGAATCGGGATGAATGTAAGCAGTTAGTTCTTCTTGGAAGAGTCGATATTGGTTCCATACGATCCCGCACAAGGAAGTGCTGTGAGTTTTATTTTTATTAAGCGGATGGAGGTGGTTTACCCAATTGTAACTTGTCACAAAGAAGTTATGTTCTTGAGTGATTTAGATGTTTATTTTTGTTTTGTTTTTGTGCAAGATCGAAAGAAAGATTCAAACTGCTTTGAAATAAGTCAATTTGTAATAATTGATTAGGAACTGTCATGGCTCAAATATTTATCTGGGCCAAAAAAGGACTGATTCAAGAATTTTGAGTTTCTTCGACAATTTTTTTTTCATTCGATCCTTGCATTGGGAAAAAATTAAAAGCACACCGAAAGTTCCGTTCAATTAGGTTTTATGACAGTTCATTCACAGCCACCACTGCAAATGAGATTGGTTCGTTTTCATCAGGATCAGGCCAGTATTAAATACGATTCAGACGATTAATCGACTTCGGTCGTCGTCAAGATTAATTTATTATTTTTTTAATCAGATATTGACGTACCGGACTTCAAAACGTTTCGTGCCGTTGTCGTTGTGTGTTTCCATAAGAATTGCCAACAATTAATGTTATCGTTCCGTAACCGTTCCGAGTCGGTGATAGTCGGGGCTAATGCCACGTGTGAATCGCTCTTACATATTGTTTGTTTTTCCACTGGGAATAAAAACCTCAATAAACTGTATCAAGTTAGCTTATTGAACAGAGCCCCGAAGTTGGATGGACCGTACTCAAAATTGGGTAGTTTTTATGATCAGTGTATGATGTATAACGGGAAAAAAATCTGTGATTTTCTTAGCCATCTGGCAACCAGAGATGCCAGATCTGCAGATTTTTGAAATTGTCGCGACCTTGTTTTTTTAATGTGGAACACATTTTTGTTTTCTATATAGGCGTGCAAACTAGAAACTCAAGAAAAATACACGTAGAAATGTGGTCAGGTTTTGAACAATTACAGCTCAGTCAATTTTACATAAATTATTAATATTAAGTCACCATTTGATTGGAAATATTTCTACGTATTGATTTGAATGTTCATAGGCATGTATTTTTAATTGTGTATCATTGAAATGTTGATTAATAGCTAGCAGTGTCCTATTATGTCTGCAAAAAATCTCCGGCATACTGGATTTCCCTGCCATAGTCGACGGTTTTGAAGGAGTAAGCGATATATCAAAGGGAAAGCATTGCTCTGATTGGTCAATCGATGCTAATGCCCCGTTTACACTTCTGCTGGCTGCCAGCATGCTGGTGTCAGTGTACTGCCCTCTTAGGAAAAAAAACGTTCAACGGTGGTCCTTCGTTGGTCTAATACTTTGGATCATTGGACCACAGTTGAACGTTTTTTCCTAAGAGGGCAGTACACTGACACCAGCATGCTGGCAGCCAGCAGAAGTGTAAACGGGGCATAAAGCGCAGCTGCTGGAAGCACACGAATCTATATATATAAGCAAAATTATAGCTAACGTTTCAGTCCAATGAGTAGCATGCTAGGGGTAGGTTGTTGCTATACAGCAAGACAAAAAGTGCCATAAAACGATTTGAAGCTTTTATTGGTATGCTCTGATCTTGTGTCATGCAAGTTCGGATGAAATTCCATGTTATGTCGTTTCGCCTGAGAAATTGACAACTACCCCAGGGTAAATTTGGAGTACATAAGATTAATCTCCAATTTATATAAGATGAACTCGATTGATAATAAGAAGAGTTTCTTATTATCAATCGAGTTCATCTTATATAAATTGGAAATTAATCTTATGCACTCAACCGAAATCGCAGAATGGTTGTAATGGTAGAGAAACGCAATAAAAATAACTGCTTGCATACAACACAAGTTTGGCGAAGAGAAGCTTAAATATCGATATCCGTATCGCAAGCATAAATATCGATATCCGTATCGTGTACAAACATATAATTGCATACATTTGGGCTATTGGTTTAATATTGTCGGCTACAAAACAAATACAAATCACGACAAATAACGTCTATATTCTGGGTTCGCGTGTTCGGTTTTGGTTCCTAATAAAGTTCAATCTAAGCAGACTCTCATGCATTTGCGAATTCAAAAGTGTGACGATTGATTGAACTGTTTGATCATTAGAAATTTTGGTTGCCTTGTTCCACATCAATGGCTCGAACAACCCCATGGGGCTGATTCTTGTAGTGTTTTTGCTCGTCAAGTCAGTTTAGCGTGTCATACTTTATAGAGAAATTGCTACCAGCAAGACATACTTGCTAACTGCAGATTTTTTGTTCGGATATACAGACTTTTGCAACCATGTCTGAAGATATTTGAATTTTTATCTGTCAACGGTATGTTAGCACCAGCCATTTGAAAGTACACCGATTACTTTGAGCCCCTCGCGTTTCAGGCCTTAAACACTGCGATGTTGAACATCGTATCAACGTCGCGATTCTCAAATCGTGAAAATTACTTCCACTTGATGTCCCAAAACACTATCTGCTGTATTTTGGGTAAACCGACAAGTTTTTTTTGAGAGAATCGACCCAAAAATCTCTAATTTTCGTGCAATAAACAAGGTAAACCATAAAATGATTGCATTACTGATTGTTTGTTTACGCCTGTAATCAGTTGATTTTGAAATTCCGATTTTGATCTCACCAAGATGGCGTCGTGATGGGTGGTAGGATTTTCTCTTCACTGAAAATCATTTTTACCTATTTTTTGAGAAGAAATCACTCATTGTCATTCTATAAACTACCCAAAATTAGGTCGTTATCTACTCAAACTTTGAGTTGATCGGTAAAAATGGGTAGCGTGCTTTGTTATGGCATAACATTTGTAAACTTACATCATCACTCGTTACCCAAAATTGGGGAGATGCACTTTAGTTGATTTTGGGTAGGTTATGACCCAACATTAGATAGCGGCTGATAAGAGTGTAGGTTACTGCGATGAGATCAGAGATGCCAGGCCTGCAGATTTGTCTGCAAATCTGCAGATTTTTATAGAGTGCTGGAGACATTTTTGCAGACTCTAGAAAATCAAGTTTTTGCAGACTTTTGTCAAAATTTAGACTTTTGAAAATGCCGCGTTTTTTTGCTGGCCAAGCCAGTTTTGTGTATTATACTTTATAGAGAAATTCTACCCGCAGATATTTTTTCGGATTTATAGGCTTTTGCAACCCTTTTTGTCATCTCTGGATGATACTCCTGTATTTTCACATTTTTTGTTGCAGATTTTTTTGCATACTTAAAAATCGCGTTTTTTTGGTAAGCTTTCTTCAAAATTTACAGGCTTGAAACTGCCCAATGTTTCTTTTTGCCAAGCCAATTTTGTGTATCACACTTTGTAGAGAAATTGAAGCCCGCAGACATTTTTTCGGATGTACAGACTTTTGATGTACCCAACCACATTTTCTGAAAGACGAACTGAGTAATGAATTCTAACTCGATAGCTCGTTTCTGAGTTCTCGAACATTGAATTTTCGTTCACCGTACGAATGTGTTAGTGCAAAAACCAGGCAACTTACGCCATTTTACTACACTCCAGCTAGAAGTATGGGCGATGCTAATCTAGGTAGACTTTTTTGTTGGTTTCCGACCGGTTATGCTGGAATTCTAGAATGAACTGGTCATTTAGTAGTTTTAATTGGCACTTCAGTTCGCCTTTTCACACTTAATTCCGACAAGCTTACGAATCAATCGGTCGGAGGATTCGGAATTCATGCTGAATTTCACATGGAATTCTGAATAAAAATTGTTCGCCTACTGGGATTTGACTTGGAACTCATTCCGTTTGATAATCCTTCTGGCAGCCTGTAGAAAGTTGACGAGAATCCGGCAGTTGTCAAAATAGCATTGGCAGATTTGCGTCATTCTTTTATGTCTCCCCCATTTATTCTGTTTTGCAATGTTTTGCTATTCGTCATGGATATTTTATCATCCATACGCACAAGCATATATATTTAGATCTATTTCAGATTTTACCTGTATACTGACCAGGCCCGTGCGCAGGAGGGGGGGGAGGGTTTGGGGGTTTTAACCCCCCCCCCCATGAAGATTTTTTTTTTAAATTAAGTTTCATGTTCATATTTTTTATCAATTTATAAACAGACATAATTTGAACTCCCCCCCCCTCCCCCGTTTTAATGATTCCTGCGCACGAGCCTGTCAGAATTCGTTTTACATTGTCAATATAGTGGATGAGGCACCTTTTCGCCTTTTGGACACCCCCTCTCCCCTTGAAACCCACCCCCCCCCGGATGATTCCTGCGCACGGGCCTGATACTGACAACTTGAAATATTCAAGTTGATGGGAATATTTGATTTTGGCAGTGTGCAGAAAATGAGACAATCATACCGAAAGATATGGTTGTTTTTTGAACTGTTTTTAAAGTTCAGGCGATTATTCAATGAAAGTGTGAGCGCTGTGTAAATGCTCTTCACACCATTTTTAGTAAGAAGAGTTAAAACTGAAACAAATGTGAGCAAAGCAAAATCTATTCAAAATGGATTCCAGCTGAACAAATGTTGGACATAAATCAATCGAAATAATGCAAGGCTAGCAACTAGCGGGAATATAAATTTCTTCGATGCGCAAAATGAACAAGGAAGACAAAATGTTTCGAGCATGGAAAAGCATACAACAGTCTTTTTTTCTTTTGCTGCATTGATAAGCAATGCAAACATCAAACAATTCGCCCGAAGGGCAGGAACTACTTGGAAAGGATTGAACTGAACATTTTCGCAATCGAATTTACTAACTGCTGGTGACATTATTCCTATTTCCACGAATAGACTTCATAAACAAGATGGTAACAAACGATTCCTTGATGCTGTTTGCCTGCAGCATGATGGAACGATTTTGAGTCGATCAGTAATTTTAGCATTGCTAAAAGTAAACCATAAATTTTACGAAACGTTTTTACCACAGAATTGTGTCTTTCATATTTGGAAACAAAATAATGAGCGCTTATCAGGGAATCATTTGTTTTAAGGTTTCCGCTTCGGAATAATATTTAGTACCTCATTCTATTCCATCTCATAAACGAGTAAATGTCGATTTGTTGCTAAGTTTGTTTTGTCTTTCCTTTGCTCATCTGAAATGAAAGTCGAGAAAATTGAAATCGAAAACCGAACAACTCATCAAAATGTGTGCATAACCCATGTGACTATAGATGATTTTACATATGATCTAGGCTACTGATGTAAAGCACCAGCAGACAGAACAGTCCTTCTCCGTAGATAAACATACGACATTTATTAGAAATAAAAATAATTATAATTATACTAATAACAAAGCAAAAATATTACGAATAATACAAATGCAGAAAAGAAATCAAAACGCGTACTTATATATCTTTTACTCCTAACAAACTAGGACAGCTAGATCTCAACAGTAAAAGATCAAAGAAACAAAATATTATGCATGGACGAAACTGTACAACCTAGTATTCTATAGACGGTAAATGAAATAGTTATTTCTTGAATCGATGCTGAACAGTGGAAATTGAAATTAAAGCAGACATCCAGTAATTGTGAACAGATCAAACTCGAAAATGACAGAAATGCGTAATGAATGGTTCTAGTACTACCTGGTTTTTTGAAACTACAAAACTTCAAATTTCAACTACTCAAACAAAAAAAAAAACAACAGTGATTTTAATAAATGTAATAAAAACAAGCACACGCTCTGATACTAAAACACTCTTAACATAGTAGGACAAACAAAGCTAAAATTAGATACGAAAAAAAGTGAGACATTTCATGTACCATCGCAGAACTATCCCCCTCTCTCTATCTCTATGTAGTGAACAAACACAACACGCAAAATCAACATAAAGATACACAACACATACACACATTTACACATTAGTGCGCTGGTAAGCGGAAGGAAAACCAATACAAAAGAAGAAAGTAGCTCTTTTAGTGTAAATCTCTATATCTCTACGTGTAGGTACGTGAACAAGTCAGTAACGGAGGCGATCGCATCGCTCGAAATGATGGAAAACTCGTTAAACAGAATATTATTATTGCAAATAAATAAAGAAATATTGAAGAAAAGAGAGAATAAAAAAAAACTTAGCATTAGCGAAAAGAATTATTATCTCTATTGAGATTCAAATATATGTATTTAACTGAATAAATGCGGAAGCAACCAGAATCGTAGTGTGGTAAACGACGACGAAATGAGAATGTAATTTATTTATACATACCAGGTAAGCAATAAAGTATATATAGAAAGAGCAAGCAAACAGAAGTACGGATGCAGAGCAAGGAAAAAGAACATTATCTTAATATGTATGATCATTATATACACTATACAACAACACACTATTGACATTTATCCCATTACTTAACGCGAAAGAAATTCACCGCAGACCGAGAAGAAGAATATTAGTAGGAATAATATTTTTACTAACCAGTAGCAAGGATGCAATAACAATTGCACTAATCGCACGTGGAAAAAAGAGAGAAAGACGAAGCAAGCATAAAACCTACTATAGTAGAATGGATATTAATTTATACATAGGTAATTACGAAAAAAAAAAACAAAAGAAAATATATACACCCATTTTCGCGTCTAATAATGATGAAAAATAAAATCTATTATAAAACGAGTCGGTGATATTTTTAGAGTATATTAAAAGTATAAGAAGATTTACACATTTTAATTCTGGATCAGTTTATTAGTTTTGACAGATTGAGTACAGCTGACAGTGGCGAGACTAAAATCATACACAGGCACGAAGAGGGAGAGGAAACGACACGAGTCCTAGTGCTAGATTCGGAGATGGAGCGGAAAGAGTGCGGATCTAACAGACTTGAGTGAAGACACGGACGAACAGCTTGACTTCCACTAAATCGGTAATAACAAGTCAAAAGTGTAAATAGGATTTTTCGAACGGCCGAAGAAAGCAATATTCACTACTTGAAACTACGGAATTCTGGAATGGAATTTTTAGAAAATTTTCTCGACCATGGATTTACTAACGCCACGTCGAACAGCCTTGAAACTCCGTGTGGTCGAAATAAATTTTGGAGCTACGCATTTTTTCTATTCCAAAGAAATCGAGCAAGGAGTGTTGCTTTCTCAATCAATTGAAAAAGGTCCTAACGCAATGCATAATCTTTTCGCATAATTTATTACATCCGGAATGGTGTGGCATCACCCGTAGGAACCTTAATCTATGATCTAGTTCTACAACGAAAAGACGTCAGCACCTGAACACATCAGCCCTCCAGATTTTATACTCCTGAAGTTGGTTCAAGCTGACACCATTTACACACAGATTCTCACAGTGTCATGATATCAAATGTCTTCCAAAAATCCTTAAATTTGGTGCTTTGTCATCGTTGGTTAGTAGCATTTGTTGTTAAATTGTATTTGGTCTAGAATAGACAATTTGACAGTCTCATTTTAATCGTGAATGGCCTGCGAAGCAGGGAAAAGGTGTCAACTTCGGACAAGCGGGAGTATTTCTGTGTGGTTGGTGTTTCGAAGTGCTTTGGTTAGCAGTAGGATAATTGCTTCTAGCTATTAGAAATCATGATAGCATTTAGTTTTGCGTTTCAAGGCGATTAGCCTTCGCAGAGTGCAGCAACGATTGGGCGTATATGTTTATTCAAAAATGTGAGCCAAAAATGTTAACGTTATATAATATTTGCTTCTTAATTGACTACAAATTCATGTCGAACGTCGTACTTTTATTCAACCTTTGTGTCGAGCACTTGCATGCTCATAATTCTTTTAACCAACACTCTAAGGAAAGCGCATTTCATAATTTCTTAGGCAGAGGACTTATGAAACAAGTAATAATTATTTCCATTGAGTGTGGGAAATTTTCATCAACAATCTTATGAAATGTAGCTTCTGTATAGTTTTTGGTTACACATGTTTATTGCATGCCCATGAAATCTACTTAAACTTCTTGAAGAACTTGATAAAACTTTCCTTATACTACATGGAATGAGAAGCCCCCGGTCTAACAAAGAAAAAATTTATGCCCTTTGAAAAAAAATGTGTCAAGGCCTTCAAAATAGGCTTCCGTTTCTGCAATGACCTCAGCATTCGGAGAAAATTTCCTGCCCTGGGGAAAGGTTTGGCAATGGATCATAGTCACTGGGGGCCAGTTCTGGAGGATAAGGGGGATAGTGGACCAATCCGTACCGCAAATAATTAAATTTCATCGTTGCTTTTATGCATTCAGGTTAACAAGACATTTCAGAAGAGATCGAACAGTAGTGTTAGTGTCTTAAAAAAGTTTCGATGAATGTTTCAATAAGTTCCGATTGTGGTTATGCGACTAGGAATATTTTCATTATTTTCCAGTCAAAGATTTTAGGAGTTCAACGTTGAAACCGTTTAGTATTGCGCATTTCATACTTGATTAGACTCCTGCGAAAAATATATTTGCACAGTTCGTTTCCCGCAGAACACACATACAAATAAGTTCAGTATATGAAAATGACACTTATGCAGATTTTAACCTGAATTTACAAATTAACGCCGCAGATATTCAAGGATTCTACTTATTATCAAATGTTAAATGGACATTTTTGAAATTTACATCTTTAGAGCATTTATCTTTCACGTTTGCACGATAAAATAGGATAATTTTTCCACTGTCACTGCAACAATTTAATTGCACAAACTTTTTAAAACCTACTTAAAAATTTAACCTGGTATCCCTGATGTGCACGGCATATGGCTATTGTACTAACATTAATGTGTGAGTTCCTACTACAGTCTAAAATGCCGGCAGAAGCCTGGCAAGATACCGGCAGATTTTAAAATTTTGCAGACAAAATTGCGTCATTATCTCGCCACGCCACGTCTAGCAATACTGGTAGTGCAAAAACAAATAAAACGGTTATGCCAGCGATCAAAACGGTTCTGCCAGTTTTGTATGGCGAGAATTCGACAGAAATAGTTTATATTGTCCCGGGTTGGCGGTTCGATGCATAGGACGCTGGTCTTACAAGCCAGTTGTCGTATGTTCGAGTCCCGACCTGGAAGAATTCTTAGTGTCAGTAGGATCCATAGTACTAGCCATGCAATGATTATGTACACTAAGAATCGGCTGCGAAGTCTGTTGAAACAGAAAGGCCAAATTCCACAAAAGGCAGAAAGGCCAAATTCCACAAAAGGAATGTAATGCCAGGACTTTGCTTTTAGTTTATAATCGCTAGGCGAAATTCTCTGCTGGAAGCGTTTGTTGCATTGTTGCCTTACTCTTGCTGGAATTCTGCCAGCTTTCCAGCAAAACCTTCTGGCAGACGTTGCCAGACGTCTGGAGGAAAATCTGCCAGGCACGTGCAAGCGGGTGTCCCTTACATGGTCTATGGAAAAATTCATCCAGAGATTATACCGAATGCCAGTTCTCGATTTTAGACTCCATCTAGTTTTGGACATGGTTTTCTCAGGAATATGCAACACACGAACAGAAGTAAAACGTAATGACCACTTCTTATGAACAATATAAATAGATACAATGTCTCTTAACTGGTTCTGAGTTTCATTTTCTTTTATTTGGTGGCTATTTTTCACTCTACACTCCATATTAATAGTACAGGAATTGGTAATTTAGTTCAATATCAACAACCAATTTAATGGAATGTTACTGCACGGTACTTTGGCGGCAAAACATGTGTATTCTGAGTATGTCATTTAAGTGCTTGATCAGTGAAATTTAAAGTCAAACAGAAACGGGCAACAGTAAACAAAATGCAATCGTCCCAGAGTAACTGTGGTAACTTGACACGTTGTTATTACGTAGGAAGAAAAAGATGGATATTAGTACCGCAACTGTCAAACTTACATCTCATGCGTTCGCTTCGTGCTCCCCCTCGGAACGTGGAAAAAGTAACAGCTTCCAATCGTAGGACGAAGGGGGCTACCAATATGCTAGATATGTTTGCCAAACGGAAGCCAAAATAAATTGTCATGTGTTTGTCAAACGAGGGAAGCAAAAAAAAAAACAAACTTCCCCTCGAAATCTAGAATGGAACATATCAGACATCGTGTATTTTGAAGCAAATAAAAAAATGTTTTTTTATAGGTGACCGAGTTCCACAATCAACGCCGTTCATAAAAACTTAACTTGTCAAATGGCGAGAAATTCCATCCGTTTTAATTTGATGTCATATTTGAATGAATTTCGTGATAATAAGTGTAACTGTATAAACTCATACAGATTCTATGGCTCAGTCGATCAACGGACGTACTTTGTGATCTAACGAATCTTGACGTTTCTTTATTGGCGTCTTAAGACATACTAAGTAGTTTTCAAGTTTTAGATGCATGATTTTTGTCAGTTTTAAAATTTAAATCTGGATTTTATAACAAGAAAAACTGGCAGCCCCAGTAGTGTTTTACTCGTGTTTCAAATATAGAAAAAATAGAACGGCATCGTATGCCAGTTTTGTATTTGACAGAAGAACTGTTCGAATAAATAAAACTAGAACGGCTTGCGGGGGATACGTTTGTTCCAGTTTCATTTCTAATATAGATCTTCCATATAAAACTTCTAGCTGCTGAATTTGCTCTTAGAGTAAATTCAGCAGCGGAAAGTTTTATAAGGAAGATCTGTAAGAGCAAATTCAGCAGCTGCAAGATTCATATGGGTGATCTATAATATAACTGAAACTGAAACAAACGTTTCCCCAGAAAGCCGTTTTAGTTTTATTTATTCGAACAGTCCTATTGTCAAATTTAAAACTGATATACGATGCTGTTCCATTTTTGCTATAGTTGGAACACACTCAGGCAAAATGAGTGATGAAAATCATGACGCAAATATTATGATGCATAAAAAACACCATTTCAAAAGAGAAATATGAAAAATATACCTCTATTATAATGTTTATGACTATTTCGCACAATTTTCCTAAAAGTTTCATATGAATTTCATAAGGCTTTTTATTGGAATTCAAACTTTCGTGACTTCATAAGGCGGTGTTATGACAAAGATAAACTCAAGATGGAATACTCTATGATTTTTCATATACCATTTAAATAGGACCCCTCGATGAAATCAGTTCACCGTCAGTTTCAGTACAATTCTTATTCAAAACAAAACAACAACAACTATGACAATTTTTGTTTATGTAGAATTAATCTTAAATTGCAATATGATAGAAATCGTAGTATTTTGCTGCATATCGAGTGGATTTTGAAACAGGAAAACAAAAATCAATTAGAATTATTGCTAAGAATCTGTTCAATTTGCAATATTCTTATCTTACGAATCATTCAAGTGTTACAACATATTTTGTGCGGTATGTTTACATATGTTTACTTCTTTCCAAACTTGTATTGTTGCCATGGAATTTTACCGTCATTTTCAAATGTTAATCGGCGCTTATTTACGAAGGGTCAACAAAATTACACTATTACTAAGTTCACTGGTTCACGATTACTGGTCCGATATTTTTCGATGGATCGTATGGGACATTGTAATCTTGAGTTTATCTTTGGTTTGAATACGTTTCGTAGTAAATGGACAAAAGTTCAAAAAGAATAACAATTTGAGATGTTCGAAAGTACGTTTACTACAGTGATCAAGAATTTGATGGGCTTATGTTTTTCACCCAGCAGATATTGTCCCATGCAAAAAACGCAAGTTACTGCACAAACTTCTTGACATTTACCTTTGTTTTGATTCGTTCTTTCAAAAGGGAAACGATTAATTTGTTTGGACCAAATCAAATCAGTTTTGCAACTGGCTATGTGGAATCTTATTATGATGATGGTTGCCAAATCACGTTTACTCTACGCTCTAGTGGGCGTGGTTTAAATGAGTGCGTTCACTGCCATTATCAGAGTTGCCAGTTGTGACTTTTGACTGTTCGACATGATATCCCGACTACCATACCGAAATGATAATATGTTTTGACATCACATTGTATGTAAGTTTCGTTAGCTTTACATTGTATTTGACAGGTCGTTTGTTCGTTTGAAACAAAGCTGTCATTCCAAACGAACAGTTGTCGGCTCTCTGAGATTACAGGTACTCTGGTAAATCCTTTTGCGGAAACGGTATCGATTTATATGGGAAAAGCAAGTCTTTACCTGTTCCAAGCTTCACGGATAGATACTTTGCATTTATTATCAATTATCTTTTGCTTCCTTCATGGTTGGATTAGTGCGAACACTCACGGAACTGCTCAAAACTACTGATTTTATAACTAGCTAATCTACAAATAGTGTTGAACGAAATACTGAATTCTCTTAAAATTATTATGAAGTATAAAATGAAAAAATGCGACGACTATTGAAATTCGAAGACAATACTTTCCGCCAGCAGGAACGCTTGAGTAACAAGCAGTGGCAAACGCTACCAGAAGTTCTAGAAGTGCAGTACTAGATTATAGATTTTGGAAAAAGATGCCATCAAAGTTCCTCCTTTAACTAAACGTTTTGCTCTCTTCCACTCCAAAATCTAAGTAATGAAATCAGAGGAATGTTACAGGAGCTTACGCTTCTGCCTTCGACAGAGTGTGGTAATAAATTCCACCTGGGGTCAATCTGAGTTCGTTTGTTATTATGTGGTAAAATCATTTTTTCTCGCACCCTCCGCCAGATCCCGAGTTAGCATTCCTCTCCAATTAAAGCAGACAATAATTTAAAACGAACGAAAATCCAAAATTTAAATGTCAAAATAAAATTGAAGACACGTTTTTTAGATAAGCATTTTTTCGGCAGACACAAAAAGCTAAACAAAAATATGAAACTAGCCGCCTACTATTGTTCGAAATTCAAAGGAAACTACAAATTCGCTGGCGATACTGTCTATTGGAGATTATAGTTTCTTGGTTCGGAAGTGCAAAAGAACGTTGTTTTTTGATATTTGCTTTACCGAACGATCTTGCCCATGGGCGGTCGGTTTATTGTTATTGGATTTAACCAGAAGACTTCTCTCTTTTTCCTCAGTAGTGAATGAGTAATCGATCGTAGAAGATGCTCTTGCCAAAATAAGCTAAATAGGACGGTGCGTAGAGTGAACATAACGGCTTAGAGAAACGGAACGAACATTAGGAAATTTTACATAAGATTAGCAAAAGGTGATAGCTGCAGGCTTCTACGAACTATGTTGTCGATCTAGTTATCTGCGATGGGCTACGTCAGGTTAAGGTTAGACTGGCTCATCAAAGCTTACTTGTATTTTATTTATTTATCAAATTTTAGAGTAATTTGTTTCTTTTTCCTAACTACGACTCAACTGGTCTAGTTGTTATTTTATTTGGTGTTGAACAAACTATACAATTGAACTGCCAAATTTAAAATAACTCAAAGTGAAAGCATTGTAAACCACAATTTATTGAATTGGCAACGATTTGGTGTTGTGCAATCGTTCAGTTTTCTTCAATAATGTCCTGCAAATGGGTTGATCTCGTATTTTCACTGCGTTTTTTTTTGCCTCCCTAGAATGATTTTTATAGCAAAGTGTAGGAGAAAATATAACAAGAACAATAAAAAAAAATTGAAGAGAAAACGAAAAACGAAGTTATTTTATTCCCAGAAGCAATACGAGCAGTGAAACTCTTCAAAACAATTGAAAATAAATGAAAAAAACCTGATTTTTTCCATCGAATCTACATTTGCTAGCAACAGAGTGTAGAAAAAGCCCTGTCATATTTACTGATGAAACCCGATTTGAAAACAGATACCTTAGTACCATAGTGATTACTTCTGCAAAACGAGTAATACTCTCTTTAGACGAAATCAGCAGATCGTTTGGAAAACGATTCTAAAAAGAACTTACGACTAAAGTACTAGCGGAAAGTTTATGTAAAAAAATGAAGCAAACATCATAAAAAGAATAAAAATGAGTACATATGGTTGTGTCAAAAAATAAAAAAAAGAATATACACGAAAAAGCATGCGATGAAAAATACACTTTAAAATACAACTAAAATATACTATACATATTAGCAAGTAAAACCAATAAACTAAACTATGTAGCAAAAAATCGAATAAATGAAGAAAATACAAAAAACAAATTAGATTATTTATACACTTGCGGAGGATATTTACGATTTCATCTGAGATTGGGTCAGTCGATTCTGCTATTCCGCAGTAGCGCTACCTATTTTTCTAACCGAATTAAAAAAAAGCATACCCCTAGCATTCGTTGTGTTTTGACAACCTCACATTTCCCAGTGATGGAGAGTCTGATCGCTGGCCAAGAAAAGAAGCTAACTTTGTTGAAAAAACATGGGGATGTTTTTTTTTGTCACAGCTCTCCTATTGACAGACCTGCCTTCGTGTGATTCCAGAGAGAGAAAGCAGAAAAGAAGCGATGGTCAAGTAGGAACGAGAGAGCTTCGACTGGAATGGGTTAAATTTATCTGCAGCAATTCGATCCGTTCTGTTGATGTGTGACACAACCATCGTCTAGCGAAACTAGAACCTGCATAAATTCGATACTTAAGTTCACTATTGATACTTGACAATTTTTCCACTAAAATCTTTTTACCTATTGATAAGCTATAAATTTTATATATGAAAACATAATGTGATAGAATTAAATTATATATACTATTGTACTGTAAAAAAAAAAAACAAATCTAAAACTGGTATATATACACAAGAAATATATTAAGATGAGAATGAAGCAAAAATAGTAACAAATAAATATATCCAAAGCGGTGGTATATTTTACTTCAAAGAAATCTTTATAGCCCCTGTATAAACCAATATTAGTGAAAGTAATCAAATCAGATTCTTTGATGTAGTAATGCAGAAAAGGTAAATAAACAGAACCGATCACGGAAAACTAATTGTGGTGGATGAAGTTCACTTTGAAAGCGTGAGCGACATGCAATAACGAATCCTGTCTAATGAATCAATTGCCTTTTTTGATCATCACAACATGTTTTCGCTTTTCCTAAAGCTCCTACAACTAAAATTTTATATTTTCTCAATTTTATGTTCTGTTCCATCTACAAAACAGTTCAAGGTGTTTGATTATTTGCCCATCGCAATCAATTACAAAACTTTCGTCAATTTCTTCAATTAAAGAAACAAATAATTGTGTCAATCAACTAAAAGATTGCATTGTGTGTCAATAAGTCTATGAACGTCTATTTTGACGGAATTTAAAAGCAGAATATTATAATAATTAGAAGTATCAATCCAATCTAAAAGCAATTACTTACAATATCAATTAATCAAAAACGAAAAAAAGAACAAATAAAACTGCGCGTATCTGAGCAGTCTAACACTTGGAAACTTCCGAGCAATTAATCCATTTCAATTAATCTCTACCCCAAAAAGTGAATCCCCTCCCGTAGCAAGGAGCGGAATCACACAAAACAACCACTTGCTAATCGCTATCTTAGTTGCTAAAAATAAATCGCGAAACCAACCTAATCGATTCAAGGTACCCTCTCGCCCCCTAGTTTAACGGAACATCACAGAACAGTACCGCGGTCTAAGTAACCTCGTTAGCTTTTCTTTAAAAGTTTGACAAATTTTAGACAGAGTAACAAGAAGTAAAACAAAAAACTGGCACAGCCTTTTGCAATACTTATGACTACAACAACATCAGAAAATGGTAAAGAAATACAGAAAATAGTTCTGCTACTACTGCAAGAAAAACTAGTACTACAACAAATAGAGGTCTCTTTTAGCTACTTTTAAATGAGAATACAACACTGCATCAGCAGAGAAATACACTCACATAGACAAGAACTCAAACTACCGTACGGAAAATAATCAAAAGCAGACATCTTATTTATAAAGCCCACGTATGGGCAGAGAAGAATACTTTTAGCCAATAAACAAAAACTAATAAACCAGCATCATGATTAGTAGGATACAGTAATGAACGGTAAGTCACTATGATTATTACGCCACACATACGCTAAAAAGCATTGATTCCGGACAAGCAAATGCCCACGGTTTAATTCCATTTTCCATTTACGAATACCACCAACATTCAGTTGTCTTTACTGTCATTGTTAAACTTTCACTACCCGAACTAAGCGTTGCTTGTTTTTTTTTAAATTTATTTATTATTTATTCTTAGACTCATTACCTCATACCCCCTAAAGTATAATAGCAGGAGATCAGCCAATCAGTCACTGGAAACATGTTCTTAAGTTAACACCAAATTGCATTCAAATGAACGAAAAAAACCCTCTTTTTTCCAATCCAAAGTCGGCTACTTTTGTCAATAAGGACTGCAGAAATGCAATGCAAAAAAAAAATTTTTGGAAGTAAAAAATCACACATACACATGATTCACACATGAAAAGGCTGTAATTTTAAGAAGATGATGAGTGCGGATGCTGAAGAAAAAAACATGAAAATGAATAAAAACAATAAATATTATATCTAGATTGTAACTGATGATCAACAGAAAAAAAATCAATAGAACAGACATAATGTAAGACAGACTCACACTATTAAAATGGCTATTGAAGTAAGAAGTAAAAATGTATGAAGTACAGAAGAGAAATCTTTAAAACAAATACTAATAACACTGGAAAAAGGCAAGCAAAAGCAGATGCAAAATAATGGTAATGTCAAATGTATTTAGATGTAAGTGAAACAATACAAAAGAAAAATAAAATCTATACATAAAAGAAGAACATAAGACAAAGAAAAAATTTCGCACGCCTTTCCGTTATTGATCCGAACAAACACCATCAAAATAAATGTGTTTTTTTTTTATTTCGGCAAAGCACCCGTATTTAATTGTACTAACAACTATTATCACAATGCGTTCTTAAATCTATGCTAGAATCTCGTTGCTACCGACTGCTGACGATGAGTCATCGGCTTCAAGTATCTGGTATTGCTGCCGTTTTTTCAGGAAAATGTGAATTATTCTGAAACAGAAGCAAACAAAAAAACAAGTTTAGTTTAAATGAATTTCATTGTTTTAAAAACATGATCATTGTTCTGACATTTGCCGAGCTTAATATAAATTTGAATCACAAATTTCGGCTGTTTACCTCTCATACACAATTTCTCTGAATCGATATGACACTTTATTTAGCTGAACTCGATATGTTGTCAAGTTCTCAAGATCTTCCAGTGATTTCGAACGAATTTACACAGCGGTCCGAAAAATACTGTGCTCTAAAAAATCTTGAACTGTCCAATTCCGAACAATAATCTTAACAGATTTTTGAAAAGTGTGGCATGAATCAGCAAATAGGGAAGACCGGAGTTAAACGGTTAAATTAAAATGGAAATGTAGATATTAATTTTTCAGGCATTATGTGTCCATTCGAAAATTATGTGTCCGGATAAGCCCCACTTTTGTCGTGAATACGACCTACTTTACTACGGGGCGCCATTTAAAAATTTACCCTCTGAGAGAGTATTAAGTTTTTGATTGTGAATATTTCTTGTTGTATCTATTGTATCAACATAATGTTTACCACATGCCATCGGAAATATGATCATAATTTTATGATACAATTTTGTCCTGTGTTGCATGGCATAATCTGAAATAATTCAAAATTAAACTTTTCTGAAATGTTTGCTATCAACGAGAATAAATAAAAGAGGAAAAGTCATGACGCGTGTTCACCTTTCTCGATTTTTGAAAACTCATACTTCAAAGATCTTTAGAATGATAATAATATAATCTAACTACCAATAGATTCGAAATTTTTCAACTTGATTGTGTATAGCAATAACATTTAAGTGTTTTAATAGTACACGTTGGTTTCAGGAACCAGCTTCCATAGCAGGGAGGTGGTCAGCACCAGCCAATCAGAACGCGTTCTGAGGAAGAGAATAAGGCATCTGCTGTTGTACAACTGCATCGGTATAAAAGATGACAATTTCACTTTTTCCCATAATTTTCTGAGCAACGCTTGTCGAAGCGAAACATACGGGAGAGCAACATCGAAGATCTCACGCTTTTGGAATGAAGCGAGCAGGGTTGCCACATATACAGATTAATCTGTATTTTACAGATTTTTCAGAGCAAATTCAGCAGCTGCCAGATTCATATGGGTGGTCTATAATGTAAATGAAACTGAAACAAACGTATTCCCAGCAATTCGTTTTAGTTTTAGTTATTCGACCAGTTCTACTGTCAAATTTAAAACTGGTATACGTTCTATTTTTCCTATATTTAAAACACATATAAAACGCTGCTGGGGCTGCCAGTTTATTTTGTTATAATTTCTAGATTTAAATTTTAAAACTGACATAAATTATGCATCTAGAACTAGAGCACTCCTGAATATGCCCTCAGATAAATTTGTGACCAAGATTCTGTATATACAGATTACAGATTTTTGGTAAGAAATACAGATTTCTACAGATTTTTGAGAGTGTGGATTAAAAATTGAATAATGATCGAGTTGAAATATATTGAATCATGGTACTGTTGTTTCTTGAAGTAAAACAATTATCTTGATTTTGTGTTAATTCTTAAAAAAGGGTAAAACTAACATAAATAGGAACACCAAGAACAGTAAACACAGATGTCCTATCTGCTAATAAGGATTTTTCTATGCTCACTTCATCATTTCGAAAGGCTTAAACTCAAAAATATCTTCCAGCCATTTTTCAACTACAACATCATAAAATTCAAACCAAGGAAGACTTTTTCATTCCGTTCTGCTTCGATTTCTTACCACATTCTACTTAGGGATGTCGTAATATCGATCGATTAATCGAGTAATCGATTATTAACCCAAATAATCGAGTAATATTTAATCGAATAGCTTAAAACTAATATTCGATTATTGAGCTAATCGAATAATTTACAAAATCCCATAGTAATAATCGAGTAATCGATTAATAATATATCGATTAGTTTCAAAATTATACTCGATTATTGAATAATCGAGTAATTCGAAATTTCCGACATCCCTAATTCTACATACAGATTTTCAATACAGATTTTTGATCTCCTGATACAGATGTACAGATTTTTCTTCTAAAAAATGCAGATTTAAATGTGGAAACCCTGGAAGCGAGCGCTGAACAGTAGAATTGTGTTGAAGAACAGTCGCAGCCGGGCACACACCAAAAGCCTGCCAGTAGAAGTCTGTCATGGGAGCGCTGCTCAGTTAAGTTGTTTGGAATTATAGTCGGAATCCATTGTGAGTTTAAAATGCACCTACTGATTCCGCGCGAAATGGATTTTTTCATCTTCTTTGGAATCTTGTCGATTGTACACACCAAAAGCCAGTTCAGTCTAAATGCAGATTCTGTTGGTCGTGACAATTCAAGGAACTTTTCAGTCCCACAGATCAGCATTAAAATAAATTGAATTTTCTACATTTCCTACCAAAAGCATCAAAATGGGAGTTGAAAAAAAGTTTGCGCAATCACTAACACATTCAATTATGAAGGCAACGTTCTCACGCAATGCGAAAATAAAAGTATTGATGTAGAACATATATTTACACTAGTATGAGTGTCATTTTGAAATATGCCGTGCGAAACAGTATTACCACATGTACAGATTAATCTACATTTGATTTCTCCTGAAAAATACAGATTTAAAGGTGGCGAACGAAAAGAATTTCTTGACACCGTTAAAAATCCCAATTTGTTTAATTGAATGTTAAATTAATATAAATGTTATTTCATGTTCTTATGCGGATTAAGAAATCAAGTACGCCCCACTTTTATATTCTCGTAAAATACATCGATGATAGTTGTGGGAGATTTCAATATAGATGCCTCAAAACAAGTTTATATTAAATTCATTGATTTCATGAGCAAGTATATGAAGTTGGGTATTAAACTACTCCGCTTGAAGACACATGAATTGATCTCGTATTTGCTAGAAATATCAATGTAGAAAACCGTAGATATATATCATACTACTATATGGAAGATTATAATCGATTGTAAACGCTACACCTACGCCAACCAAGGATGGCTTTTATCGTATCAAAGAACGTTCGCTGGCAACTCTTCACCGATTGAATCAGTGCCATCAAAGAGAGTTGGAAATCATCGCAACAACAAAAAACCCGGCATGGCTCATTTAACATTAGGTTTTTTACCGTCACTGCTAACCTCAATCGGATGAACACTTTTTGACAGTCCAGCAGTACTGTTTGTAAACAGAAATTTCTTTTGTTTGTTTATTGACAAATTGGACCAAACCATTTACGGTCCGTATCGCCTAAATAAAGTTCTAAAACATTTGTTCACGATTGAATACGGTTCGTTTTTAATATTTATTAAATAAAAGTGACTAGTTGCAAAGTGTGAAGATGATTGTTTTAGATGTGCTCTTCGATTTTTGTTTAAGCTTGTTTGTAAACAGTACCGCTGAACTGTCAAGGATGAATACTTGTTCATTTGTGTCATCACGATAAAAAACCTAATTGAATCGACACCAGTGCGAGAGCGAATTTCTCTCGATGACATTTCTGAGAATCAAAGGTTAGCACGCTGCTGTGGGGATCCTCTCTGAAGCAACAAACGGTTGCTTATTCTCGTTTCGCGATCCGATTCTATACAGGCAGTTGACAATTGCTATAGAATCATTTTACTATTGCCGCTTATTCCAACTATGTGCATATAACCTTTGTATAAGTTGTGTCTATGAAAATGTCTGTGAATGCTCCACACAAGGGTTTTGAAATATTGCAACCTAGTATGAGAATCATCAAGTCGAATCATCGATTCGATTTTCTGCGATAATTGTCAACTTGCGATTCTCTCTTGGTAAATTCCACACAGCGGCGATCATTATCAGACTGCAATTTTTTTTAAGGGCCGAGAAATACTCAGAGTATGAAGTGGAGCGAAGGAATGTAGAGAAATTCTCTCGCGGTTCATGCATTGAGAGACTCGAGTTCTTGTAGCATCTTCTACCGGATTGAAAATGTTGTATACAATATAGATAGCAATATAGCAGCTTCTGTGAAATTTTCGGCAATCACCAACACTGACGCCAACCATATCAGTATCTCATCTACGGACAACAGGTCAGTTTGGAAACAGATGACGAAAGTCAGCGGCATCCAACGGAAGTCGAATTGAATTCGTCACTCTCTAACACGAACTCCTTCATTAAAGGGTTTTGACGTAGGACTACGTCTTTCTTCACTATACTCACCTGGGTGCATTATTGAAATTTCACAACACGAAAGTGTAACAAAATTACTCCAGATTTGATTTTTTAATAATTTTTCCCTGTTTGAGTATTTTCTAAATATCTTTCACAAAACGAATGAAAGAAGGTGCAAGATTGTGATTAATACCATGTTTATTAGGACCTGTCCATAGAGGACGTCACGCTTTTTTGGCAATTTTTAACTCACCACCCCCCTTTGTCACAAATTGTCACAGCAGCAAAGACCCCCCATCCCCCCTATGTCATATGTCACGAATTCAAAATAAATAAAATTCATCTCAATACATACTCAATATGTATGACAAACCATACAAATATTAGGGAAAAATCGATTTATTACATGCTGCCATACAAAGCCATCGAAATTATTGTATTAGTATTAATTATATAATTTAATAATAGTATTTGATTTGAATTGATGAATCATTTAAATTATCTGTTTTAATACTCCTAGGGGTACACAGATATATTATTTCTTTAGCTAAGGAATAATATTTCCTTAGTGTAGCATACAGGGCTGAGAAAATAAAGATCAAAACTTCATCAAATCGAGATCACTGCCGAGGAAGATCGTTTGTGATCTTTCCCAATAAAGATCACTTCTGATCTGATCTTTTCAAGATCAGCTGACCAGTGATCTTTAAATCACATCGATCAAAATCGGTACTCATCTTCCGTCATACAAAATCGGTAGTGACTTTGAGCTAAAATGATTCTGGATTCATATAAGTTCAATCATTGGATGATATGGTCATATGTACTGACTAACATTGTCAGTGCATAACATAAGTTAAACCGTTTGAAGGCATCTTTTTTTTACTCATATTAGGCAAATTTATTATTTTGCTAATTTACTCGCCCCTCCGTGCACTTTTGTTGATCACACCAGAAATGATGTCCTGCATTATTCATTTCCGAATTTACAAGAAGAAGCTTTTACATATTGAAATATTTGACGTCACATTCCAACAATCCTCCCCCTTGCCCCTGTCACAAAAGGTCACGTTTTGTGAAACTCCCCCTTGCGGCGTGACGTCTTTTATGGACAGCCCCTTACGTAAACATTGTTTAAATAGTGGAAAAATAGGTCCAAACATGCAATATCAAAATCAACCGAATCTTTAAATAGACCCTGTTGACATTTGCTTGCTTCAGTCTATGAAAATGAAAGTGGAACTAAACCCGGTATTATTCTACTGGTGCTTCAGTCAATCACGAATATGAGGTTCCGTTCGTGAAGCCTAAACGTAGAAAAACAGTAACTAGTTCTGTGAGCATATCTGCTGTTGGATATTCGCAGTGTCAGTTTTGCTTCAAACAGGAACGATTGCGTCATCCAACTGCTTGTCGTTTGCATTGGAGAAAAAGTAAATAAAAAGTGAACAACGGTCGGGAACATTATACAAAATCAGTCGTTCTAATGACTCTAAATGTTATCTAAAGAACTATTAGGATAACCTTTTTTGCAAATCGAAGGTAAAAATCATCAGTTTAGTGCAAATCTAGAATAGTTTGATTAGCTTTGTGCACTTTTCGCTATACTAAATTCGTACTAAACGAACGCAAATAAAGCTTAGCTAGCATTTGGCTGCATTGCATTCGAGAAAAATGCTTCGAACAGTGTTTAATATCGTAGAGAATTCCACAGTTTGGTCCTTCTGAAAGCCAGAATCCCGTACAACATTTTGATAGTTTCTTTCACTGAAATATGCAAATCCGAAATGAAATAATCGACATCAAAATTCCATATCTTGATACTTTTGTGGCCGTTGCGATCACCCATTTGTGGAAAATCAGCAAACGAAATCACGTAAAACGAAAGCTTTTAACAAAAATTGGTTCAGTTTCGGATCAATCGGCAATGTGAGCAAATGTGTTGCGCGTCGTTCGCAAAGCCTTATTATATTAAGTTCTTATTCAAAAAAGGAATATTGAAAACTAACGATTGTCCAATTTGTGGTACGATCATCAGGTTCAAACTTGCAAATGATTTGGAATGGCGTCCTACTTCCTGGAATACAAACTGAATAAATAACTGAGAAACAAAGTTTTCTGAAACTTTTGGAAATAATGAGTAAAATTCATTACGCATGCTTGTCTTTTTCGCACCCAGCCGACGGTTTTAAGGTAGTCAGGCTCATATCAGTTCCGATTATCTAATGGACGAGTATAAAAGGTAAACTGGATGTCGAAGTGAAGTTCTCTCACCAACATCAGTTAGAACAAACCAAGTATAAAGCGTGAAACGCTCAGGTCGTCATCTCATTTGGACTGCTTCGTCAGAAGAAGCAGTCGGCAATGAAAGCAGACCTTCTGCGTGGTATGAAGCCTCAAACGCTCAGGTCACAGAGCCAGTTACCCTTCATAGAAGATCCATCGGGTTATTCTGCTGCTGGTCGTTAGTATTGGAGCAAAATACACCGAAAAATGGATATTGAAAACATTAGGCAAAATCAGCCCTTCTTATGGCTCCAAATGTTATCTAAAGAACTATAAAGATTGATTCTTTGCATATCGGAAATTAAAACCAAATCATATCGGAATCTGTAGTGAAAATCTAGGATAATTTGATTAGCTTTGTGCAATTTTCGCAGTGCAAAATTAACAACAGTGTCTAGTCTTAGAGAATTACACAATTTGTTCCTTCTGAATGCCTGAAGTTAATCGAAATTTTACTTCACTATACTGTATATGGCCCGTTTTACAACCAGCTGTAGTTTGTAGTAGAATTTTCTGCTGATTTGGTATATAAAATGTATAGCACCGACTCTGAAGCTATCCATAAAAGGTTTTTTTCAGAAACACCATTATTATACCATAAAGAACTGCACTGGTTATTTCGTAATATTTAATTGTATGTCAGAATGTTTAATGTCAATAATCTGTACTTTAGTTTAGGCGTATCGTTTCAAATTCTAGTAGTGAAAAAGAGGAAAGCTTGTACAATTCACACAATCGCAAGTATAAAGAAAGAGTGCCAGTTTTATTCTTAATCACGACATCCAGTTTTGTCTCTGACATTCCACAGCCGTACTTTTTCCGAATTACCATTATTTTATTATAAAGAACTATAAATATTACTTCGTTATATTTATTTGAGTGTCACAATGTTTGATGTAACTTACAGTTCTGGAATACGAGTGACACCCAGTTGAAAAAAAGTTGGTTTCGATCAATGTTTTTATTCGTGATAAATCGTGCCTTGGCGTCAGCGCTGCCAACTATACCGATTTATCGGTATTTATACCGATTTTTGAACTCAATACAGGAGTACAAATATGCTGTCTGAAAATACCGAAAGTAATTACATCCCAGAATCTCTTTGGAAACCAAAACTACAAATTCGAGCACCAACAGGTGAAAGTTCTTGTGAAACCTTTTTCTGTCATTTTCGATTCTCACAGCTTCGGTTGAATATCGACACTGCATACTATGGGATTTTCACTGAAAAATGCAAATGACTGGAAGGGCAAATGAAACAAAAAACACAATTTTGAAACTACTCTCCCGGTTATGCCATTGACTGGACATGGATTTCGTTCTCATAGTTTGCAAGCGAAGCTGAGAGTGACAGTAATTTTTCGTCATTTTCGTCTAGTTTTAGTCAACGAAAATGACTTTTATTAGCTCTGGTTACCGTCAATAATCGTTATGAGTCTGTAGCGTGAATTTAGAGTTTTTTCATATGGAAAATTGTTTGCTGTCTGTACGCGTTTCAGCATATCGGTTTTATATATTTTGTCCTGTTGTCCGCGATATAAAAACGTTGGGGCCACTATTATAAAGCAGTATAATGATTTTTGTCTTCAATAATCATTAAAATTAATAAGTAGTTTTGATTTTCTACATCTAATCTTATATTATTGCGCTACGAAGTGTGCCGGGATCCGCTAGTGCTTTTATATTAATAATTTAAACAAACCACTATTAGGAAACAAAACGTTCATCCAGCTCACTTTGTGAGGTTATGTCATGTTTTTTGTAAAACTGTACGACTGGATAGAGTTTACATCAAGTAATGAAATAAGGAAGACAGTCGGTAGGTTCGAATTAGTTGATATGATAACTCAGTACGATTTAGCCAAACGCACATTGAAAAATACTTACCCAACAAACAGTAAATTCATCGAGAATATTCCCGCGGCGACAAAGTTGAACACCTCCGGTGCCGTCGCCAAAGTTTGACTGTAGATAAAGGTGAACAGGGGAGATGCGGCCAATGGAATCATTCCGTTTAGGGACATTGCCATCGAGAAAATTTTCGCAATATCATGCGACGGCAGAATACTGGACGCGATGGACATCAAAGCGGCTCCCTCGGTTCCCTTAAGCGGTGTAAGTCCTGTCGACATGTACAGCTGCCAGCCGTGGGTGGCCATACCTTTGATGAAACTGTCACTGGCAAAGCACAGCACTGACAGCAAGGCAATGGCAATGTCCGGCAACTTGAACAGTTTTTTCATGATTGTAATACCCAAAAAGCTACCGATGATAATCGTCAGTATATCGATCGACTGCCACAGCGTGTAATCTTCAAGCGTCCAGTTGAATTTCATTCTCGTGTACAGAAAGTATAACGTGGCTGCTTGCGTTCCCAGCAGAGTGAAAGCACCGATTATCACAGTCAGCCAAATGATACCTCGATCATAGCCAGATCTTGCCTTGAAAAACGTATTGAACATATCCTTCAGCAAATCCAATCGGAATATCTCTCTCAGTCTGGTTGCGAGTCCATTACAAGCATCGCCCTGTCGCCGCGGAACGCTGTCCTCAATGGCAAAATAAACAAATATCACTCCAAACAGAATCGTACAACCGGAAATGAGAAAAATCGTGCTTGCGTTGGTCCACGCAAGGATGAAACTACTGGACATTATTCCGAGAAAGGCTCCTGCTAGGATACAGCCTTGCAGAATTCCCATTCGTACCGTTCGATTTTGCTCAGTCGTAATATCGGTGAGAAAACTGAACATTCCGGTGCAAACGACAGCAACTCCGCCGGTCATCGCTGCTGGGATGTGTGCCACGACGTACAGCCAAGGAGTCAGGTTAAACGAGAACGAGAAGTGACAGATAACGGCTTCCGTGATGAAAGTGATGAAATAACCTGTTAAGTAAAGTATGGATTCATTAGACTGTTGTCATTAAAGACTGTTTTAGAAAAATATGAAACACACAAAAAATGTCACCTAAAACTCTGTCTGTATCTAATTACTCGCTCCTTTATTTCGACGATTATCACTAGAATTTGATAAAAGGGCATTAGTTTTGGGTTCCGAAATATGAAAGCTACAAAACATGAGCTTCTAAATCCCCGTACTGCTGAATGAATGATCGCAAAACCTTCAACAGGTCCCTTGCAGTTTTAATCGAAGCTGTTATGGAGTTCCAAATAAACCATTCATACACGGAAAGACCGAAATCAGCATTTTGGCGAAAAAATTGGTTGATTTTCTGATTTTAGCTAGTTATTTTTTGAGACAACTAATAAATCTTACTTTTGCTAATTTACATTTTCTAATTCTCATTCCCTTAATAATACTAAAATGTTTGTTAAAATGGCTATTTTTTTAGTTGAATTCACTAATTAAACTTCCTGTCATTTCTTAGCTAAGGAACACTTCATTTCCATTCAACTAATTTTTTAGTTGAATTTGAGAAATAAAACTTTGTTTTCAACCAACATTAATGGTTGAATTGGCTTCTGTAATTTGCGGCTATATGGCGCACTGTCACCGAAAAAACGTTAACATCGTAATGACCACTAGCCACTAGATGGCACACTACTACCGAAAAAAATTTCAGTCGCGGTTGTCTTTTCTATATTGGCAGGTATAAATGCGATGTTGTATTGGAAAAAAAGACATAAACGAAACATAAACTTTTTCGAAAATTTTTCTTCCTAATCGCTGGTTTCTTCATTCGACTTCGCGAAATCGACTCTCTCACTGAAAACTTTGAGCACTCGGAAAACAAAAACCGAATACAAGCAGTACACCGGACGGCGCAGCTCGGAAGGTTGGAAGATACAAAAAAGCATCATTTGACATATACAATTAGAGTGCAACATTCGAAACTCACTTCACTGTTCCGCGTAAAAACAATCGCTTCAAATGCGCACAAATTCTGAATAAATACATTTTCCACTAAGATTTTACATCATTTTTACAAACCGGTTTAAAAATTTATATACGGATATATCGTAACACATGTGAAAAACATCAAAAAGTTTCTTTTTAGCTTTTTAATGGATTGTTTTGCTTTGACACTTCTCATGAGTTTTTGGATAGTAAACTTGTTAATATAACCAATTTCATGTTGGTTTTCTTTGTGCTGTCCTTCAGTAATGATGGTGATAGATAAATAGAAACAAATTTTCTGATTTTAATAACAAAATTAGTTGTCAATGAGAATTTCGTGTTGGATTGAAATATTGCTGGTTTGTGTCCAGGATATTCGCCAACTAAACACATTTTCTAAAAATAAGGGTTTTTTTCAGCAAAGTAAATTCTCAATTTTAACTAATTTTATAGTTATTTTAGAAATTTTGTTGTTAAAATCAACTAATTCAAAAACAGTAATACGAATTAGGCGCAGAGCTAATTTCGGTCGTTCCGTGTAGATCGCTATACACGGAAAACCTCGCGATTGCAAAACAAATAAAATCTTATTTGTTTTTCTGAACTGCGTTGGTTAAAATTTAATACAACTAATCGATTGTTATTTAGGGGTTAGCCAAATTTTGTGCTAGGGCACAAAACCGTTTTCATTATTTTGGCTAACCCCTAAATGACCATACCTGCATCGGCCAGAAATAGTCGAAAACACGTTTTCGTTCGGCACGTCAGAAAAGACATTGCACTTCGTTGCAAAACAAAAAGTGTTCTGTAAGTAGCAGAAACTTTACGTCTGCTTAGCGGTTCAAATTGAACTGCCGAGTTTAGCACTAAGCAGTTCAATTTGAACTGCTCTGCACTGATGAGTCAAAGACGAAACGTAAAAATAATGTAATCGATTGTTGTTTTTTTTTTCAACTACCATTTTTGACAGCTGCTGGGAGCTAGGCAAGGACATCCACACCAATCGGTCTATGACACACCACAATCGAGTAATAAACGTTACAGTTGAACAATGACATACACCCAAATGAAATATAAAGCATTTCAATAAGGTGCCATTTGTACAACTGAGTAATGACACATTCCCAGCGGTTACCTGTATGCATAAAAACAAAACAAATTACTCAGCTATTTGAACTGAAATGGCTATTGCCATACATGTTTTTACTGTTTGTCTCTTCGAAATACGTCGCGGTGTAATGTAAATGAATACAATTTTCATTTGGAAGACTAGAAATTGAAGTTAAGGTTGGCTTTTTTACAAAAAGTTCCATTGAATCATGATGATTTTTTCTCCAAAATAGCAGTGAAATGCATCGATGCAACGATAGATTGAAATTCTAGAAATAAAACTAGAACGCAAAACAGCATTAAACAGTTTTTACTCCATCTACAAAATGGGACCCAAAAAGAGTATTTTCAATTTCGTTTCCAAGTATGTTGTTAATGAAACCAATACTAGGGATTGCAACATAAAACGATTCTGGTGAAATGAACAGGATTTTTGGTTTTGCGCTTGTTTAACTAAATGGTCGTGAAACCATTAACCCCAGTGTTCGCTACTTTCAAAAAGAATGGCATGACTACTTTACGTGAAATGCTTCGACCATACATACTTGAAAATAGTACTATCGTTGCATCTCCTTTATCTGAGCTTCGTGATTCGTGACATTTTTGCTGTCACAGTTAGGCCGACTATTGATGGCATTCACACTAGAGATGGTCGAGTCTCGGGTACGAGTATCCGAAACCTGACCGACAGATACTGGTCGGGTTCCGATTGAGAAAAAAATTGTTTGACTGTTCCGGATGGGTACAGCCGACGATTTTTTTTTTCAATTTTAACGGGTACTGGTTCAAAATTTTAGTCGGGTTTCGGGTATTCGAAACCAATATCCGACCCGAAAAATGAACCTGAAAGCCGTTTCGCCGAAAGCCATTTTACCGAAAGGGCCATTTCGCCAAATGTTATTTCACCGAATGGGTCATTTATCCGAATGCCATTTCGTCGAAAAGGTCATTTCACTGGATCCTTAAATGTTTCAATGGCTTTTTTGATATCATTTTCTTAATTGTAATTGATTTAAAATAAAAACAAACAAACGATAATAGCGTTAACACCCATTTTGTTGATCTACAATTGTACTTCTGAAATATCTCATATTCATATTAACGGAGAGATGATCAATTCTCTCTTGAATAAAGTTTGATTCATGATCATCAGAACAGAGTTCCCAAAAAAGTTTGTTGACATTACTAGCTTCTAAGCATCAGGGAATCTGCTGAATTTGTATCTACCAGGTAAATGTTTGCGACATTTTTTTTGTTTGCTGAGGGCAAATGATAAAAAATCTACTAAGGCTTCGCCACATCGTTTTTGTTCGTGAGCTGTCCGACCTCGCTACTGCTCGTTCTGACCTAACTAAAACAAAGAAACCTAGTTTTGAGTAGACCGTGCAATATTCTAGCTAATATCTATTGAATGTTGCCTAATTTTTGATAAAAAAAATCAATCATAAATTTTTAATGATAGCTTATATTGAAAAACTTAGTTCGATAAATTCATGTGTATTAATTAGCTTATGACAAACTTAAGCTTATGGTTTAGTGAGCAAAAAAAACCAAAGCTGAATTCCATCTCCGGAAAGATGACTTGGGCGAGCAAAACAAAAAGGTTCCAAGGATTAGTTTGCCGCCCCCCTAAAAACGTTGCGCCCGGGGCGAGTGCCCCCTTCACCCATGCAAAATATATGGCGCAATGATGATGATTTACGACTAGAGTTTTTCATAGGTAGGAAAGGGCTGTCACTGTTAAACAGTATTTGATTTTATAGCATTTTTTCTCAACTCTTACAAAATCTTTATGCGATCCTGACCATTTCTGCGTCATAAAAGTTGTTTTCAATTTTTTGCGAAGGCGACAATAAAAATAACAGAAACAAGGGGTAAACTTGTGTGTGATGATAATATTCTTCTATTTTCTATTTTATTTTAATTATTTTAATAAATTAAACTTTCTATCAATCAAACTCCGATTAAAAAGCAGTTTTCATTGATTTCAGTCATTTGATAAAAAAGTGTTATCTAGAGTGAGCTATCTATTCGGCAAATAAGAACTGTCAAATCTTTGCCGAGCTGGTTCAGATTCTCTTCTGTTCATTTTTGTTTCTAGATTTATCATATCACTATTTTTTGATAAAAAATAAACGAGTCTAACAAGCCGTGTACCAGAGCAAATTGCAATCGGATGGAGCAATGTGTGGTAAATAGGACGGGTCGGACAGCGCTGTATTGTAAAACATTATTTTCACTGGAGAGTCTGTAAAACGTTTCCAATAGACAGTCATCTGTCAATGAGTTACTGGATTTCGGTAAATTCAATAGAAACATTGCGGAATATTCTGTTTTATTTTATTGACATTATCTGTTTACTTCGATATGTCATCCCATTTTCCTAATTCAGTAAAAAATTTGCCAAATTTTAACAATTAACAATGATGAAGAACTTCAGTGAACATTACTGACTACTTCGGTAAGAATCATATCTGTCAAATTGATTTATTTGCGGAAGTGACAAAGTAAAAACTTAACGTGGCGTAGAGAAAATTATACAAAAAACTCATTTCTTTACAACTTCTGTAATTTCCTGATGGTAAGCACGATATTCATTATACAAACTTTTAATGCAACCTAAAGTCCATATTTCAGCTCTACCGTCAACTGTTATCAAAACACCCTCGGCATCTTAGAGCCTAAGCAGTGTGCCTTCAAACTTATATTATCAAATGAAACAAACTATTATCAATGATTGAATCGCAATTATAATATTAGTATCAATCATTATTGAATCTAGCAATAATAACAAAATTAACAAATTTTACATGAGTTATTTTATTTTAATTGACGTGTCCCTTAATTCAACGAGTCTCAGTGGAACTTACCGAAAAAAGTAACAGTCTACAAAGTTCGTTTGTTTACGGATTATTGGTAAATTTCATCGGACGTCGGTAATGAATGACGAACAAATCAAATAAATACCGTATTACTGTTTGAAGCAAATAAATACCGTATTACTGTTTGAAAGTCAGTGAAATTTTACTGACATCCGTAAATATGATTTGGTGTGTACGAGGAAAACAGATTGGCAAAATGACATGCGAATGCAACTAGGTAATGAAAACTGCGAAAAAGCCACCGCAAAGACGGGACTCGAACACGTAGTTAGCTCCCATCCGGGTAAATCGTTTTACCAATTAAACTATCCTGCATGTGAAACACACGAAGCAACAGAAAGTTTCAAATAGCTTCATACAGGGCTGCAAAAGTTTGTAAATTTCCGAAAAAATGTCTGCAGGCTTCAATTTCTATATAATCATAGACAAAACTGACTTGGCGAGCAAAAAAAAAACGTTGCGGCAATTTCAAAAGTCTGTAAATTTAGACGAAAGTTTGCGAAAAACTCGATTTTCAAAAGTCTGCAGCAAACAATGTCTGAAGCACTATATACACACTTAAATTTTATTGCTGAATCTCGGCGAAATAATTGCCGAGATTTGCACAGCCGAGGGCTCGGTAACCGTCTCGGCAAAATGTATAATTACTGAGAATTTCGGCAATCCTGAGCTGTCAGTTATTGCCGAACTTGTCAGCAGCAATTTTGCTGTTAGTTCGGCAAAAGCGATCGGAATCGAATCATAGATTACCGAGTCATCAGTAATCGAGTGTAGAAAAAAAAAATTGCTTTATTATTGCACGAAACAGTTATCACGAAATTCAAGTTTGGGGAATAATTGTATTTTATTAATGCTCACTTTAATTAAAAAATTTAAATCGCGAAAAGAAACAACACAGATAAAAACATTTCGCTAAAGTGCTATTCAAAAGTATATATAAAAAAAACATTTTGATTCCACTTAGCTTTTCACGTAATACTGAAATCTCTTTCATTCGCCAAATTCGTAAATATTTTTCAGCTCCATGAGAAATGCCGACGTCCGGTGCTGTACAAAATCGATAGGTGACATTAGATGACAAGTGTCGTGCTAAATTTCAGTAAAAGAACACACTGTTCGAAATATCGGCAAACGGATTTACTGATTTCGATATATTTGTTGTTTACGGACAAGTTCAGCAACATATTATGCCAAACTTCGGCAATAAAATGTGCTTTACCGAGATATCAGAACTTTACAATAACGAATTTCGGCAATGAGCATGTGAATTACTGAACAATCAGTAAAATTTCGTGTTGCCGATCCAATTCGGCATTTCATTTTGCCGAGCTCGAGAATCGGTTTTAAGTGTGTGAGAAATGTGCAGATTAGCAGGCAAATCTTCAGACCTGACATCTATGGTTTCAGCCCTCAATTAGTCTGTTTTTCGGCGTATTTCCAGGCAGGGTAGTTTAATTGGCAAAACGAGTTTCCCGGATAGAAGCTAGCTACGGGTTAGAGTCCCGTCTATGCGGTAGCGTTTTTTTGCTGTTTTCATCACACATTTCATACTTGTATTCGCATATCATTTTTTAAATCTGTTTTCCTCATTAGATACTGATCAAATGTAAAACTAGCTCAATACGGCTCTACGCCTTAACAAGACAAATCATTAAAAGCAAATAATTATCAAATGATAGATTTTCATAAAATCAATATTTTTTTATTTTTTAGGGCATTTTTAAGTTCAACAAGTACTAAAAATGTACGAATTTTTTATCAAACATTTTTTAAGAAGCCTATAGTTCTTCATGGTGGAGACATTTTTCTAATTTTTCTTACGCGCCCTGAACAAGGATGAATAAGGGGCTGTCCATAAAAGACGTCACGCTTTTTTGACGATTTTTGACTCCCCATCCCCCCTTTGTCACAAATTGTCACAGAAGCAAAGACCCCCCACCACCCCTATGTCACATGTCACGAATTCGAATAAATAAAATTCATCTCAATACATTCTCAATATGTATGACAAACCATACAAATATGAGGGAAAAATCGATTTATTACATGCTGTCATTAGATTACAAAATATCCCTAAAACTACAAAATCATCGGAATTATTTTATTAATATCAATTATATAAATAAACAAAAGTATTTGGTTGGAAATGATGAAACATTTAAATCATCTGTTTTATTCCTCCTAGAGGTACACAGATATATTATTATTTTAGGTAACGAATAATATTTCCTTAGTGTAGCATACAGGGCTGAGAAAATAAAGACCAAAACCTCATCAAAACGAGATCTCTGCCGAAGAATCATTTCAAGATCAGTTGATCAGTGAATTTTAAATCACATTGATCAATATCGGTACTGATCTTCCGTCACACAATGGGTAGTGATTTTGAGCTAAAATGATTCTTGATTTATGTAAGTTCAATCATTGGATGATTCGATAAGCTTTGATGTTGATGGAGGAAAATCACTTATGATCAAGATAAGACATGACATGATCTACGTCTGAAATCGTTGATCTCCCGCCCTTTTTCAAATGGAGTGCAATTGAATAAACTGCATCAGAATCAGATAAGAGAAATTCTTATGATATACTATTATCAATGCTAGAAAATCAAATTACTGAAAAAATTGTCAACCCATAACTTAAGTTAAACCGTTTGAAGGCATCTTTTTCTTTTTTACTCATATTAGGCAAAATTTATTAATTTCGCTAATTTACTCACTCCTCCGTGCACTTTTGCTGATCACAACAGAAATGATTTCTTGCATCATTCATTTCCGAATTTACAAGAAGAAGATTTTACATCTACAAATACACGTTTTCCTATAGAATGTAAACGTTTATTGTGGAGATTTTTTCAGGAAATAGGGTAAAGCAGTAATATAATTAGGTATTTCAAAAATGCGCTCATTGAAAATATTGGACGTCACATTCCAAAAACCTCCCCCCCTTCCCCCTGTCACAAAAGGTCACGTTTTATGAAACACCCCCCTCCCCCTTGCGGCGTGACGTCTTTTATGGACAGCCCCTAATGAAAGAATTGTTGTGTGCATGTATTTACATTCACAATCACATTCGCTACGTGTTGTCACTGTCCTTTCTGAAGTTTTGTACTAAAAATTCTGTTTAAATTTTTAGTGTGAAAAGTACCGAGATTTCAGTGTAAAAATGCAGTACAAATTAAAATACAGTACGGCCCTTATTACGGGTATCCACTACACGGTGAAAACCAAGTGAAGTGAATGTAGATTTTTATCACGAAAGTCACTTCAGAGAAATGAGGAAGTGCCGGAATACAATAAAATTGACTTTGAAGTAGTCAAGTGTAGACTAAGTATAATAAATTGGCGGAACATACTGAGTACAGAAGGAAATGTCGACGTCGAAGTAAACAAATTTTATCACATTATAAACAAAATATTAGCCGAAACTTTGCCTATGAAAAGAAGAAGAAAAAATCATAACAGCAAATTACCTGTATGGTTCAATTCACAACTAAAACATTTGAAAAATAGGAAACAAAAAGCACACAAAACTTACAAACAAGAAAAAAGTGACGCTCATCTTCAAAATTACTTAAATCTATGCAATCAACTTAAAATAGCCATTAACACAGCACATGAAGAATATAACCGCAAAATTGAAAACGAAATAAAGACATGCCCTAAGAACTTTTTTAACTACACAAAAACTAAACTAAAAAGCAACAATTTTCCATCTCAAATGCACCTCGACGAACATGAAGGGAAAAATAGTACAGAAATCTGCAAACACTTTGCAAATTTTTTATAAGAAATATATACATCTTATTCAGAAACTGACCGTGACGGTGAATACTTCTCTTTCATACCTGCATTTTCCAACTCCATCTCTGTAAACTATCTATCAGAACATGACATTTCGACAGCACTGAAAAACTTAGACGCCTCAAAAGGGCCTGGACCTGACAGTATACCACCAATATTTTTAAAAAATCTTGCCGAAGAACTTACACTACCACTACAACTACTTTTTAACCTATCACTTAATAAATGTACTTTTCCTAAAGCGTGGAAATCTTCCTTTCTTGTACCAATATTTAAATCTGGTGCAAAATCTAACATTCGAAACTACCGTGGAATAGCCATTATCTCATGCATTCCAAAATTATTTGAAAAAATTGTAAATGAAAAACTTTTTCATCAACTTAAAAATGTAATAACAAACAAACAACATGGCTTTTTTAAAGGCCGCTCAACTACAACAAATCTCTTAGAATTTATGACATTCACTCTGAATGCAATGGACGCCGGAAACTACGTAGAAACTCTTTACACTGACTTTAGCAAAGCCTTCGACCGTATTGACATACCATTACTTCTACACAAACTACAAAAATATGGCATAAAACATACTCTTCTGGAATGGCTCAAATCATACTTAACGAATTGTGTACAGGTAGTCCGCTTCCAAAACATTCTGTCTGAACCAATTAATGTAACTTCTGGCGTACCTCAGGGTTCTCACTTAGGGCCTCTCCTTTTCATTTTACATATAAACGACATTTCCTTCATACTCAAAAATCTGAAAGTGCTTATATATGCAGACGACATGAAACTCTTCATGGAAATTAAAAATATTAACGACGCTGTAATATTCCAGAACGAAATCAATCTATTCCACATTTGGTGCTGCAAAAGTCTACTCCAACTCAATGTAAAAAAATGTAACTCAATAACTTTCAGTAGGAAAAATGAAACTATACCTATAAACATACATCTAGGAAATCAACTTGTAGGAAAATGTAAAATTGTAAGAGATTTAGGCGTAATCTTAGACTCCAAGCTCACTTTTGTGGAACACTACAATACCATAATCAATAAAGCAAATAGCATGCTGGGCTTTATCAAACGCTTCAGTCATAACTTTCAGGACCCATACACAATTAAATTATTATACACTACATATGTCAGACCTATTTTGGAATATTGCAGCCTAGTATGGAATCCATACAATATTATTCACGAAGAACGCATCGAATCTATTCAAAAACAATTTCTTTTATATGCACTTCGTAAATTAAACTGGACAGCATTTCCTCTACCATCATATGAAGCACGCTGCATGCTCATCAATATACAAACACTTAAAGAACGCCGCGACTTTGCAATGCTTTATTTTATCAGCGACATTATTTCTCAACGCATTCAATCAGCTCCATTATTATCGCAATTAAATTTTTATATACCTAGCCGTCAATTACGTTCCAGGAAATTATTTTTAGAAAAACAAGCTAGAGCAAATTATGCAAAATACAGTCCAGTCAATCGAATAATGCGCCATTACAATCAATACTGCGAACATCTTGACCTTACTATGTCTAAAAATCAAATCAAATCTCAGCTTTATCGTAGAAATAATGCGTAGTATGTAAGTGAACATTGTAAACAATTTATATGTAGTCTACATTTGCTTGACGAAATAAAATAAAAATAAATAAAAAAAAAAAAAGCAATTACATAGATGAGCTTGTTGTTATTACGAACATCAAATCACCAAATTTTGTTGGAAAAAATAATGTTTTTCACTACAGTGATTACTGGTAATAGGTAAATCAAGTGAAGTGATATGTGAGTGAAGTGAAAGTAGAAGTGGAAGTGAGAACGGTAATAAGGGCCTACATTTGAGGGTGAAAAACAGCACGCAGTATTTGGGTCGAAAATACAGTACAATACTGTAAAAAACAGTACGGATACGAGCGTTACGCATTCACCATATCCGTCGGATTTAGCCCTCAGCGACTATCATCTGTTCACATAGTTAAAAAAGAAGCTTACTGGAAAAAGATTTTCTCTTCAAGGGAAATTACCATGAATAAAATTGAAATTTTTAGAAAAGAACTGTTCTGTTTTCTTTGTCAGACCGGAGTCTTTTTGAACGACGTGTTATGATCAATTCGGAATAAAAAAAGTATCAACCTCGTGTGAAGACGGGAGGGTTAACTATCAGTGTCAATTAATTAACCCGAACAAATAAACTTGACGACTGTCTCTTCGTCGTGGGTGATAGTAACGATTGCAAGTCGTCAATTGCTGAGAGTGAAGAGTGTTGAGATTTATTTTGAATTAACCGTTTATTAGCAAACCCTTAGCTACAGCACTCTAATCACATTTCCATTGACTGTCCACAGTGACCTTCAATACATAGTAATTGAATATTTTCATAGCTGCTGCGTCGGTATGACTCTAGCATTCGCTTATCACTGATTATGGATCGCTTATGAATCATTCACTTTTTTTTTTACTTACCAATGCATGGGATTATTATAACTGGCTTTCTACCGAACCGATCCGACCACGGACCCAGGAATAATCCGCACAAAGCTGGGACCACTGAAATGAGAATGTTCAAGGCCATAGAAATAGTAGCCGCCGTCGGTTGCACCAACGCTTCCAAATCCGCAACCTCCGTCGAATTCGCGTTGGTTCCGAGAAGTGCACAAAGACTATCATTGTAGCCCAAGAACACGCACGTTTGGAATATAATTTGATTCGTCAGAACGACTCCTGCACGGAATGATGAATGAAACGGAACAAGCAAAACAAACCGTCGGTTGTTAGTTTGGGAATGGGTTAAATCATTCACGCAGGTAACTATTACCTGATATGCTCCATCCAAAGCTAAGCAGCACCGCCACGAGTTCCAGCGAAAAACTTTGCGTTGTTTTATTGACTCCCACTTCACTGCTAGAGGAAGAACTTGCACTGCTGTGTTGATGCGCCAGCAAAGGAGTTCCTTCGCCATTGTTGATACTTGGGCTCGATTTATTTCCTTTGTTGTTCATGGTTCGTTTGAATTTGAATCAAATTTCATGGGATATAGAACTGAGATATCGCTTTTATCATTCACTTTTATGATCGTTATCGAAGAGGGGAAAGCACCACTGCCATTTGGGCGATAACGGCACGGAAGGCAACACTTCGGTCTCCTGGCGAATAATAATGATTCACTTATCACAATCGGCCAAAATTGGGCTTTTGTTCGGGAATCACCAGTGATCATCTCCTGAACGCGAACCACAACATTCGAAAACGGATGATGAAACAATAACAATATCTGAATGGCTCAATTCATCAACTTTTGCACAAAAACTTCGCGAACGCCACCATTCAGTTGAACTTCTGCTGCATAACTAAGCACCGTAACAGCCAACGGCCAGCAAATCGCACTTTCACGCAAATCCTTAGTTTGTCACATGTTTTTTTTTTGTAATTATCGATATCGGAAGCAAAACTTGCCAGCGTTATCTGTTATCAACCAAAACAAACGCGCTCGACGATGGCGCAAGAATTAAATCATCGAAAGATTATACTTGTTCTACTACGGAGTATGAAGGTAGAATTCGTGACAAAGCACGCGATCGGTTGCGTCCGTCCCGATCGGAAAAGCATAACCAAACAGTAACCATTAGTGATGCGATCATAAATGGTCAAATTTGGTTCCGGTTATTGGACGCACTGTTGGAAATTGTTCCAATTGCCGTTAAGAAACCATTTATTTCCATGGTGATTTGACTCTACTCTCTCGATCGGGATATCAGTGTGCCCCTGGCGCTATTCGTGACGATCTTGATGTACGAATCAATACGTATACAGCCAAACATAGCGAACCCAGCATGATGTGATTGTAACTGTTGTGCTAGGAGAGGGTTAAGTCAGCTTGTCGACGAAACTGACGTCATTAATGTTTGTTGTTGATGGTATTGCTGCTGAATGCTGTTATTCGCTGAAACATACGCGGAACCGCCACTGCGCGCTTAGCCCATCGACCGAGCAAACCAGTTGAGCGTGCTGGAACTGATGGGCTGACGACTTTGTGTCGGAGAATATAAAAAGCGCGGAAAAAAACCATTGGAATGTTATTTTAAATGATGGATATGAAACCAGTCTTAATTCACCTTGTGGTGTGCTGATAGCTTTCTGATATTCGGATATAAACTGTTGAATGCAAAAATCGAACAAGTGCAACTTAGTTTGGGAACCCGGCGGTAGTCGGTAAAAACTTTGAATGCAAAAACTAGATAAAAAGGCGGGTGGGTAATGTCAGAAACATAACTGGATGTCGTGAATACGAAAACAACTGACATGTTCCTTAACACTTCCGAATATCAATTGTATGAATTATGCACGCATTCCCCTTTTTCACATTTTTCGCAAAAACAAAGAAAGCTTCACTTGATCTCGATTACTGTGAATTTCACACAGCGAAAAGTGCACAAATCTAAGCAAACTATTCTTGATTTGCAGTAAACTGAGGATATTTCCCTACGATTTGCAAACAACAAATCCTAATAGTTCTTTAGAAAACTTTTAGAGCCATTAGAACGGCTGATCTTGTGCAATGCTCTCCACCGTTGTTTTTTTCCCAATGCTAATGACTGGCAGCTGTGACGTAATCGCTCTTGTCGAAAGCGTGCAAACGACACAAAACACATCTGCTCGCAGTGGCGATACAATCCAAACTGATTCAAGTTTTGTTGAGAGGCTTGTTTCTACCTGATTTCGTTTGTAGCTTTTTCACTAATGGGCGGTCCTAACGGCTATAAAAATAGCCGCATACAGAATTTTATTGTCGATTATTTCATTTCGGATTTGCATAATTTATTGAAAGAAATTATCAATATGCTGTAGGGATTCGGTTCTAGCATTCACAAGAACCAAATTGAGGAACTCAATTTGGTCCGTCGCTGCTGGTTGATGATTCCACTCCCACGACGTCTGCTTCCATCGAACGCACGAAAAGAAATGATCGATTTTCGCATGCATAAATATCTGTTTGTTAATCTTATTTTTGTGTATTACATCAACATTTTACAGTACAAGTGTTTTGACCCTTTGGTCTTTCATCTTTGTTGTTCATACGATTCGTTATTAATAATAGGTGTTTTAGTTACTCTTGTTTTACATACTAATGTTTAATCATAATATTTATTTTAATTATTAATAAAATATCTACCTACTTATAACTATCCCTAACCTAATACGTACAAATTTTGAATTATTTGTATTTCAGAGATTGAGCACCTCTCTTCGAATTTCGTGCAGTATTGTTCGAATTTTTGTTCTAGTATATCCAGGGAAGCCATCTCATGTACTTCACTAGTCCTTGTCCAAGGGGGTAGATTTAGAATCATCTTTAAGATCTTACTTTGAATGCGCTGAAGCCTAAGTTTGTGTGTTCGTGCACAGCCCCGCCAAACAGGTACTGCGTATTCAATTGCGGGGTAGATTATTTGTTTATAGACAGCCATCTGATTCTTCAGGCATAGTTTAGATGTTCTACAAATCAGCGGATACAGAGACCTAATGAGTATGCTGCATTTTTGAACGATTTTGTCAACATGTGACCTGAATATCAGATGTCTGTCAAAGGTGAGTCCTAGATAGATAACTTCATCGGACCATTGAATGACCTCATCACCGAATCGTATTCTGCATTCGTCTGATGGAACAAGTTTTGGAGATCTTGAATGTGGAAACAAGATGACCTGCATTGATCACAATTTTCCAGCTTGTAAAATATTCAGTTAGAGCGTCCAGACCTGTCTGTAGTTTATTCTTCAGAGCATTAATAACACGACCTTTGTAAAGGATGGCAGTATCATCAGCAAATTGTGACAGAACACCATCACCCGGAAGAGGTGGGATGTCTGATGTAAAAATGTTGTATAGAATGGGACCTAGGATACTTCCCTGGGGTACACCAGCAGGAATAGTAAATCTTTCTGAGAGTGCATTATTCAGAGAAACCTGGAATGCTCTATCTGCAAGATAATTTTTGATAATTTTAATAAGATACATGGGAAAATTATACCTATGCAATTTAAACACCAGGCCATCGTGCCACACATTATCGAATGCCTTTTCAATATCCAATATTGCCATGGCAGTCGTTTTGGACACTGATTTGTTTTGCTGGATGACGTTGTTAACCCTTGTGAGTTGGTGGATGGTGGATCTTCCTTTCCGGAACCCAAACTGTTCTTCCAGAAATATTTCCTGTTCATCTGCGAAAGCAAGAATTCGCCTCTGTATTGACTTTTCAAACAGCTTGGATAGGGCAGAGAGTAAGCTGATGGGCCGATAGCTCTTGGAAAAGGAAGGATCTTTCCCCGGTTTCAAAACTGGGATAACTTTAGCTAACTTCCACTTTGAAGGGAAGTAACCAAGCTCCCAGCACCTGTTGAAAATTTTAGCTAAGAAGACAAATGAGCGAATACTCAAATGTTTCAGCTCAATGTTGAATGTGTTGTCGAAACCGGGGGCCTTCATATTTTTGGGTTTTTTCACAAAAGTCATCAGCTCATTCGCAGTGACTCTACTTTCCTCAGGAACCAAGCTGTCTGATTGGTCAACCTCAGCTACGCTATCAGCAACGGCTCTTTCATATGGACTAACAATGTTGAGTCCTAAATTGTGAGAACACACAAACTGCTGGCCTAGCGCATTTGCCTTCTCTACTGGTGTGATTAAAGGTATTCCTTCAGCTGCGTCCTGGGGTGACATCAGAGGAGGAATAGGCTTCGGTTTTTTCTTAAGCACCTTCGTTAAGGACCAGAAGGGCTTTGAATGTGGGAGAATTTCTCGAAGCTTTTGCTGGAAGTTCCTGTTGCGAAGCTCAGATATCCTTTCCTGGATTATCCTAGTTAAGTTGTTATAAGTAGTCTTCCTATCTAGGATGCCAGTACGTTGATACTGCCTCCGGTAGATATTTCGAAGTCGGATGAGTTTCTTGGTGACACTGTCGATTTGAAGAGAGGAACTCGGCATATGTTGTACTGGAACTGTCCTATCACGAGCGACTGTGATTGAATGCTGGAAGGAAGATAGGGCCGCATCGATTTCCATCGGGGAATCAAGTGGCAGATCAATATTAATATGTTGGTCGGCGATTTGTTGAAATTGGACCCAATCGGTGCGATAATAGTTCCTCCGAGGTTGAATAGGCACTGTTTCTGGTGAAGATCCCAACGTCAATATTACTGGAAAGTGGTCGGAAGAGAGCTCTTTGAAGACAACCGGTGAGCTGTCTACGGCGATGTTGCTGATGAATATATCCAAAATGGAATGAACTCCCGATCTGGAAAGTCGCGTTGGTTGATCCGGAGCGAGGATGTTGTATTGTCCAGCTTCGTAATCTTCGGCAAGTACGAATCCGTTTCGATTCTGTCTTCTGTTTCCCCACAGCTCATGCCGTGCATTCAGGTCCCCAGCAATGATGAATTTGTTCTGTCGTCGAGTGAGCATAGCCAGATCTCGCTTCAATGATGCACACGTACCATCTCGAAGATTGGTTTGTTTGGGGCAGTACGCTGCAATGATGATGATGGGTCCCATCGTCGTTGTAATCTCAATTCCGATGGCTTCTATTAGTTGCAATTTAAAGGCTGACAGAAGCCTGTGCTGAATGGATCGTTTAACGGCAATGGCAACTCCCCCTCCTCTGGTAGTTGTCCTGTCGAGCCTGTGAATCCTGTAATTGGAAATAAAAATAGAAATTTCAGGTTTAAGATGAGTTTCAGTTAAGATAGCAATATCGGCATTCTTCTCTTGAAGAAAGTCGGATAATTCAGCAGTTTTGCTCCTGAGTGAGCAAGCATTTCAATTTACTACAACCAACTTATTATATTGCATATTCGATGATGAATTTGCATAAGGCGTTCATTTGATCTAACCGCGTTCTGCAGTTTCGTAGTTTTGTTGTCATTGTTTCAAAAATGACGATCAGTTGTTCAGCAGAGAATAAATCACCAGAGTCATCCTTTGCTTGTGGTTGATTATTGCCCCATCCAGGAGGGATTCTTGAGGAAGATTCATTTTGAGATCCAGTGGCTGAAGTCTTTGGATTGCTGCGAGGAAGTGGCGGCAAATTCGGAATATCCCTCTTCGGTGGGAGCCGTGGGAAATTAACTTCATCCTTCTGTGGAACATTCTTGCGCGTTGATTGTTTACGGGACGCCTGTTGTCGAATTTTTTTGAACTCAGCACGTTTGGGACACGATTTGCTAGTAGATGGATGGTCGCCATCACAGTTCACACATTTTACAGCGATGTCATCTAGAAGGCAATCGTTGGTATTGTGTGATTCGGCACATTTCCCGCACCGACTTTTCATGTGGCAATTCCTCGCTCCATGGCCGTAGTTCAAACAGTTCGTGCACTGTGTGACATCCCGATGTACCGGTTTATACTTTTGCCATTCGATGATTATGTTAAAAAACGATTTAATCGTTTTCAGTTGACTCATGGTGATGGTGCCCTTCTCCAGATGAATCAGGTACAGTTGATCTCTAAACTTTTTGTCCGTATTATGTCGTTTCATTTTGAAGACCATCATAGGCTTTAATCCAGCCTCCGACAGTGCCTGCTTTAGTTCGGCTTCCATCATATCGGGTAGTCCTCGAAGTACAACCTTCATAGGTTTGTTGGCGGCAATATCGTGTGTGAAGTATTCCGCTTTTGTCTGCTTCAGATAACATTCCACTCCTTTGTAGTGGTTCAAAGCCGGAACAGTTATTTTGTAGCCTTCAGTACATAAACGGATTGTTGCCTGTAGTCCTTTGCTGATCAGTGTGTTGAAATCCGAGCGTAGAGTTGGTGGGAAGCCCTTCAGGTAGAAAGGCGGCTTTTTTTCCTTCTTCTGCAGTTCCTCTTCGACGTCAACTGGCAGATCAGCATATTGGTTTTTACTCAGCAAACGGTCGTTTACCTGTACATCACTTGGCTTCAGACGCTTAGCATCCTTTGGATCCTTCTCGGATCTATGGCGGTTTTTACCCATAGCTTGGGTAGGTAGACAACTGCGAATAAAAAAAAAAATAAAACAAAATCGAAATTAGTCGTAGTAGGTTATTCGTCTATCCACAACGAGTGTTAGATGACGAATTGATGATCGATTTTCGACCACGGTTCCCCTTTCATACGCATTCAGTTGAAGATATGTGCCTGACTACCTCAAAATCGTCGTCCTTGCGCGAAAAACCCAAGCGAAAGTAAGGTGTTTTCCGCGTTGTTTTCAAATTTTAAGAAAACTTAATTTTTGAGTTGTTTGTGGTTATCGCACACTGTTCAAAATATTATCCTGAATTCCTGATCATATTTTTGATGAAATGGTGAAAGAATTATGTTGCTACCATTAATACAAGTCGAGATATTCACGATTAAGTTCTGCCCATTCTTCCATATGGCTAATTTTGAAAAGGCGCCCCATAGTAAAGTAAGTCGTATTCACGACAAAAATGGGTTGTATAGAGGTACAGTAAAGTAAATTCCGCATAATTCTTTAGGAGTATTATTATGGTTTTAAGAACAACCGAATAGAAGTCTGGAATAGAGAACTGGACCCTGAGTTCAAGACCTAAATTTAGATCCAATAACACTCAGAATCCAGTTTCAGTCACTGCTGGTTCTCGCCTTGGTGGCCAGCAAGCGAATGAGAGATGCGACCTGAGCGTTTGAGGTTTTTATTAACCACGCAGAAGGTGCATTCTCTCTCGCTGCTGGTTAACTCTCGCTGCTGCTGCTGGCTGGTCCTCTCGCCTCGATGGCCAGCAAGCGAATGAGAGGTGCGACCTGAGCGTTTGAGGTTTTTATTAACCACGCAGAAGGTGCATTCTCTCTCGCTGCTGGTTGATGATTCCACTCCCACGACGTCTGCTTCCATCGAACGCACAAGAAGAAATGAACGATTTTCGACCACGGTTCCCCTTTTATACGCATTCAGTTGAAGATATGTGCCTGACTATCTCAAAATCGTCGTCCTTGCGCGAAAAACCCAAGCGAAAGTAAAAAGTTTTCCGCGTTGTTTTCAAATTTTAAGAAAACTTAATTTTTGAGTTGTTTGTGGTTATCGCACACTGTTCAAAATATTATCCTGAATTCCTGATCATATTTTTGATGAAATGGTGAAAGAATTGTGTTGCTACCATTAATACAAGTCGAGATATTCGCGATTAAGTTCTGCCCATTCTTCCATATGGCTAATTTTGAAAAGGCGCCCCATAGTAAAGTAAGTCGTATTCACGACAAAACATTTGTTCTGGAAGAACCGGTTAAGTTTTTGTCCGGTTTTTGCATTTAACGTTTTTTGTCCGGTTCTTGCAAGAAATATGTTTTTAAACGATTCTTGCATTGCAAAATCATTGTCCAGTTTTAGCTCTCAATGTTTTTATCGTGTTTTCGAATTCAAATATACTTAAACGGGTTTCTCAAACTAATTTGTACTCATCGGATTATTGCTTTCAGTCGTTCATATATATCACAGAGCACAGAAGCCAGGATGCACATTTTAGAGGTTGCAGCTATTGCTCACATTATCAAAATGACGGAATGAGTAATTAATTCCTACTCGACTGCATGATTTTTCAGTGCTCGATCGGTTCAGTACTAGAATTTTCGCCTGAGTTGGGTGCTCGATCAACCCAATTAACAGCGACATTATAAATGTCATTGAATATTCGCTCATTTTTTGAATGTGCTAGTGTAAAAGTCAGGCGAGTTACACCATTTCACATTTCACTAGACCCCAACTAGAGGGATGGATGATGCTGATTGAGGTAGGCCTTTTTGTTAATTTCCAGCGAACTTTATTAGTTTATGCTGGATTTCTAGAAAGAACTGGTTATTTACTAGTTCTGTATATCCGAAAAAAAAATTCGATTTTAATTTATATATTCAGTTATATAATGTTCTAAATAAAAAAAATTAATTAGTTATATAATGTTTGAAATTAAAAAAATAATAAACTGAAAATCTGCAGGAAAACGTGAAAAACCGGGAAGAATAAGAATTGACAATTCGTTTTCGCATCTTCTCACTCAATTCTGACAGAATTTCGAATCAACCGGTTGTAGGTGAATTTCATTCGGAATCGGTTGTTGCACTGGACTAAGAATTCATTCGAAATTCATTATGATTTCCACATGGAATTCCGAATGAAAATTTCTCGCCGATTCGGAATTGATTTGAAATTCATTCGGATCTTAGGTGCGCAAGTTTAAAATGTCATTTATTTCATGAAATCATATTAACTAATTGAGTACTCAAGAACGATGGCGAAATGTTTTTTATTCCAACACTGAAAGACCGAAATCAGCATTTTGGCGAAAAAATTAGTTGATTTTTTAATTTTATTTAGGTTATTTTTGAGACAACTAATAAAATCTTACTTTTGCTAATTTTGATTTTTTAATTCTCATTTCCTTAATAATAATAGAATATTTGTTGAAATGACTATTTTTTTAGTTGAATTCTCCAATTTAACGTGCTGTCATTTCTTAGCTAAGGTACACTTAATTTTCATTCAACTAATTTTTTAGTTGAATTAGAGAAATAAAACGTTGTTTTCAACCAACATAAATGGTTGAATTGGCTTCTGCAATTTGCAGCTATATGGCGCACTGTCAGCGAAAAAACGTTAACACCGTAATGACTACTAGCCACTAGATGGCACACTACTACCGAAAAGAATTTTTCAGTCGCGGTTGTCTTTTCTATATTGGCAGGTATAAATACGATGTTGTATTGGAAAAAAGACATAAACGAAACATAAACTTCATTTAAAATTTTTTCTTCTAAATCGCTGTTTTCATCATTCGACTTCGCGAAATCAACTCTCTCTTACTCTCTCTTAGCACTCGGAAAACAAAAACCGAAAGTAGTACACCGGACGTCGTAGCCAGAGAGGTTGAAAGATACAAAACACTTCATTTGACATATACAATTAGAGTGCAACATTCGAAACTCACTTCACTGTTCCGCGTAAAAACATTATTACGCACAATCGCTTGAAATGCGCATCAATTCTGAATAAATACACTTTCCACTAACAGTTTACGTCAAAACAATTTGCAAGCTGTTTCAACAAGGCTGTCCTTTTTTAGCTTTTTGATGGATTGTTTTGCTTTGACACTTCTCATGAGTTTTTGGCTAATAAACTTTTTTTTTATATCGTTTATTTATCCCCGGCTTTAACCTAATTATGGTAGTTCGCCGGGCTAATAAACTTGTTAATAAAACCAATTTCATTTTTGTTTTCTTTGTGCTGTTCTTAAGCAATGATGGTGAAAGAAAAATAGAAACAAAATTTCAGATTTTAGACAATGAAAATTTCGTGTTGGATTGAAATATTGCTGGTTTGTGTCCAGGATATTCGCCAACTGAACACATTCTCTAAAAATAAGTGTTTTTTCAGCAAAGTAAATTCTCAATTTTAACGAATTAAATAGTTATATCGGAAATTTCTTTGTTAAAATCAACTATTTGAAAAACAGTAATACGAATTAGGAGCAGAGCTAAATTCGGTCGTTCCGTGAAGTATTAGCCCACTCTTTCAACACATTTGATCCATCTCTTGGCATTTGATGGATACCATCCTGGAAAAGATCTTCACCTATCATTGACCTCCATTCATCGAGACCGTGTCGTACATTCTCAAAAATGTTGATCAGCCAGTGCGTGTCCCATTGATAAAAGGAGGTAATAACCATAATTCGCCAGGTTCGGTGAATATGGCGGGTAAGGTAGTTGTTTCCAACCAAGCGCAGAAATGGGAAATTCACACTGAAAGACCGAAATCAACATTTTGACGAAAAAATTAGTTGATTCTCTGATTTTCGTTAGTTAATTTTTGATACAACTAAAAAAATCTTACTTTCGTTAATTAAGATTTTTCAATTATCATTCCCTTAATAATAGTAAAATGTTAGTTGAAATTAGGCTATTTTTTTAATTGGCTTCTGAAATCTGCAGCTACGAGATGGCGCCCTGTCCCAATACACTTTTCACTAAGAGTTTACGGCATTTTTACACATCGGTTTAGAAATTTAAATATCGTAATAAATGCGAAAAACATCAAAACCATTTGCAAGCAGTTTTAACAAGACTATCCTTTTTAGCTTTCTAATGAATTGTTTGGCTCATGAGTTTTTGGCTTGTTAATAAAACCAAATTTATTCGTTTTTCTTTGCGCTGTCTTTAAGCAGTTATGGTGACAGACAGCGTTTAAATTTCTGATTTTGATGACAAATTTTTTTTTCCATAAATACGTTTATTTCGTAAGGCAATTTACATAAGTTTTTCTTCGCCGTAGCATCACTTTTACATAAAATTCTTGTCCTAATATAATACTAATATATTCACAACGAATTCAGTTTAATAAAACAACAACTCTTATTTTTTAAATATCATAATATTTGAAACAAACAATTAACTGCTATAAAAATGAAATAAACTGAAATTTTTATCCATTTTGTTGTTGATTTCATAACCTATTTCAAGTTTGTTTTTATCAGCACATAAGGTTACGACATCTAACGCGTAGTGATTGGATATGAGTCTGGGCATCACACGAATGTAGTCCCTACTCACATCCGGCCCCCTGAACCATGCTTTTGTTGATATTTTTTTGGAATAATTAAGTGCATCAACCGACCCAGATCACCTTTGTCCCAAGAAGCTTGCCAGCTGGCAAGTGTTCTTTGGCGAGTCGCGCTGTAGAATTCGTTGAAAGCAATCGGTCTCTCATAAATTCCACCTTCGATAGCACCACGTTTGGTTAAACTATCGGCTCTTTCATTGCCTGGAATGGAGCAATGAGCCGGGACCCAAACTATTGTGATTTGATAATTATTATTCAAAATGTCGTTCAGGCACTGTTTTATTTTGACAAGAAAAACTGCTCATTTTTGCAGCAGCGTTTGAGCGAATGGCTTTAATTGCGCTCAGACTATCTGTGAAGAGGAAATAATGGTTTGGAGATAATGTGACTACAAAATTAGGTGTCAATGAGAATATCGCGTTGAATTGAAGTATTGCTGGTTTGTGTCCAGGATATTCGCCAACTAAACACATTCTCTAAAAACAAGAGTTTTTTCAGCAAAGTAAATTCTGAATTTCAACTAATTTAATAGTTATTTTGGAAATTTTGTTGTTAAAATCAACTAATTCAAAAACAGTACTACGAATTAGGTGTAGAGCTGATTTCGGTCGTTCCCTGCACCATCATGTGTCGTGCTTGTGCACAATTTTCATTCAAAAACGATTCTCGTCATATTCAAACCTTTTCGGTTGGTTTTCGTGTTTAGCCTATTTCGCAAGGAAAGACTATGAGTTCACTGTGAAAATCTGTGAAACCGTCCTAGACTCGGACGTCTTCGGAGATGGGTGAACCGGTTTTCTCAAACTTAGATTCAAATACAAGGTCTTAAGCTGCTATTGAACTTTATCCGGATCCGACTTCCGGTTCCTGATATACCGGTTGAAGTGTTTCTAAAATTGCAAATCATCATTCAGGACGATAATGCAAAAAACGGGAAAAATTGTCTAAATTTTGCTCAAAACAGTTTCAATATATACGTTATGTTAGTTGCTGGCTAAACCAATCGATTTCGGCTACACCGGTTCCCATTTCCAGATCTTATGCTCAAATGAAAGGGAAAGCGTTTTTGAAATTGATATCAAAACACACGTTTTTTGCCTTTCTCATATTATCATATTCACAATTATTAAAAACCCCTTCGTACCTCTGTGGAGATAACTATCGAGAATATTCTGTAAAATTTTTGAATCGATTGGTCAAGATTTACTTGAATTATGTTTCCGGCCGTCAAAATGCAGCACTTTCGCGGAAATGCCGCCAAGTCGCCATTTTGTTTTTCAATTTTTAAAACTGATCATTTTTACCTTTTTTTTATAAATATGAAAAATAGGTATAGAATTTGCTCAAACTTTAGAAATATTTCCGAGGCCCTGAACGCTATTGAATGGTTTTGAGATCAGATGTTTACTTTTTCAGTTATACGAAGTTTTATGTCAAAATTTTCAGTTTTTTGACAGTATCTGTCACAATTGACCTTAAAACAGAATATATTTTCAGACTTAGATTCCGCACGGTAAAACCTATCCAACATGCCATAGATTGTTAAAATCCGTCCATTTTTAACGGAGATATCGAAATTTTTGTGTAAGCGACTTTTTCCCCTATTCCAGCAGTAGAAGTTTTGAGCGCTGTCTGGCAAAGAAATGCTTGGGAGCAACATAAAACACGATTTTTTATACTGTTACATACATTTGTTTCTAAGTACCCAAAAGACTGTGTACAGCATGATATTTTGCCTCTGACCGATTTTAGCACGGTTCGTTTTTGGCAACATAATCGTCCGAATATGCCATATGTAAACCAGATGATGGCAGAATTTTCGAGTTGAAAACAATTCCATAATTATATTGATTTAAACTACTTACAGCAATAAATGCTGGAAGAACATAACGGCCATATACCATTCGAATCAGTTCGTCGAGATCAGCAAATGCGTCTGTGACAAATAATTTCACTCATTTTTTTTTTTTTGGAGATGACTCAACCGTTTTCTACAAACTCAGATTCATACGAAAAGTCGTATACTCTCAAACAAGGTTCCTGTATTCTGATTGGTTCTGACCTCTGGTTCCGGAACTACAGGATGATATGTGAAACGAAATTAAAACTGTGTAACTCATTTTTCTCGTAGATGGCTGAACCGATCCAAGATTCAAATGAAAAGTTTTAAGATTCTATAAAACATCTTGTTTTTCAGTCAAATCCAACTTCCGGTTTCGGAGATACAGGGTGATTAGTATAAAAGTGTCTATTTCTCTTAAATTAATCAGGTTTATCGGGTTAACAGATTTGGATAGTCGATAACCAAATAAACTTATTTCATTTTTGTTTGTATTCAGTTTTCGTTTCGGAAGGCACCAAAAAAATTAATTCGCACTACGATTCCTCAAAGATGTCTATATTGATTTTCAAACATTTTGAAACAAATGTAAACTATATATCTACTTAGGTGAATTTGTCTGACTTCGGCTACACCGAATTTCGAATTCCGGTTCGAGTATCAATCGTTTCTTAAAGCTCAATCGTTTTCTCAAAAAAGCCAAATCGAATTTCAGAAACAAAAGCTCAAATTAAAATAAATCCTATTTTATCCAATTCTGACTTCCGATTCTGGAATTGTAGGATGATCACTTTTTAAAGTTGGACTCAAAAATATTGCAATTTAATCGTCATATGGCCATACTAATCGGTTTGGGTTATGCTGGTTTCTGAATACCGGCTCTGGAAGTACCTTAAATTACTCTCAACTTCAAAGTGGAAATTAGTTCGACATATCATGGAATGTTTAAACGATTGTTACACTTTTAGATTCAAATTCGATCCGATTTGCAGTTTTGACATTGCAGAGTAATGAGAGATCAAAATCTCAAATTGCCACTTAAAATGACGGACATTAGAATAATGTCATGAAAACTGAAACACCGAAGAATATTTATGCAAAAAACACATGCGGATTGATGAAAAAAGGTATCATCTCACTGCTTGGTGGATAAATCACGTTTTTTGTACTTAAATATACATGTTAAAAAGTGCTTTATACAACATTCGGATTACTCTATTTTTTGGATCCCAAAATAGTTCCCCAAAAAAGTCTTTCTCTTTTTTTTCTGCAGTGGTGTAACCTCTGAATCATTATCAGTAAACAAGCAAACAAGTCGATTCCTAGGCTATGAACTCCTGGTTCCCTGTTTCCCATTCCGAAAGCACTGGAAATAGTCACATATTCCAAAATGAGTCTCGCTCGCTTTTCTCAGAAATGGCAGAACAGATGTTCCCAATCTTAGGTTCAAATGAAAGGTCTTATGATTTTCTAAGGTCTTATGATTTTCTACAAAAGTACTGAATTTTTTTCGGATGCAACAAAAATTTACACCGTCGTTTAAAGAACGAGTGATGTTTTTGAAAGTTATATGAGAAAGACATCATTACACCACTAGGTGGATTAAAAAAGTTTTTTTCTCTCTTTAGTAACAATATCTCATTGTTGTGCTTATAGTAGGTAGGTGCGGTATCTCACCCGGAATTTTTGGTAGAATCTATATCGATTGTAGGTGATAGACGCCACACCACCTTGATTTTTTACCTGAAACGTCAATTCTTACGAACATAACCAACAAACTTTCTAGAAGCTTCAAACAATGCAATAAACGAGTGGATTCGTAAAAATTAATACAGCACCGGGAAAAAAAACAATTTTCAAAAACAGTACTAAAATTTGAATGGTCCCCGCAACATGATGGAGGATGATTAGTTAATAATAATACTTTTTCGACTGATAGAAAAAAGTAGCTATTACTTACGTTTCCTTTTGCGTGTAGAAATACACACTGAACACATACACTCGCGCCAATACATCGAATCGACATTCGAAATCTGGAATTTGGGGCATCTCATCCGGTTTTACCCTATTAATCACTATTTCCGGTACTTCCGCATCCGAAGATTGGAAACCCGTATAACTGGAGTGAGATTATTTGAAGATTGGATTGAAATTTATAAGCAGTTTTCAAGAAATCTGCAGCTCTTCGCATGATCTTTTATGAAAGAAAACACCCCTGAAATCAAAATTTTTACGCTAATCACCCTATTATTTTGAAACTAGAAGTAGTATCATGATATAATTCAGGAATTTTGTATGGCTTTTAATTGACATTTTGTGTTTCACTACAGTTATCACATCACTATGCGTGATACTGGTAATAGGGAAAATCAAGTGAAGTGACATGTAAGTGAAGTGAATGTGAAAGTGAAACTGATACCGGTAATAAGGGCCAGTGACTTACACTTAAAACAGAGGGCAAACAATAAAATAAAGGGTGTTTTTTAAGAGGTATAGGATTTGACTTTCAAAAATAAACAACAAATGTAATTATATTTTTGAAATTTTCAATGGAATCGATAGAACGATTAATATAATTTAATGTTTGAAGATGATATCATGCAAATGTTTGCCGCGGCTCTGCTTCAGATGGCCCAAGCGCAAGTCTAATTTTACCCTACTTTCTCCAACATATCGGCCAGTATTTCACGAATAATGCCACCGGCCCATAATTCATACCAAATCGTAACTTTTTTGGGATGGATTTGTAGCTCTTGAATGCTTCATGATAAAGTTATAGGCCAAACGACGATTCATGATTAAATTATAGACCAAACTGAACAACTTTGACAATGATACAAGACACGATTCACGCGTGATCTGTCAAAAACATTGTTGCCAGTTTGTCTTCAGTATCAAATATTAGACTATGTTCAGGATTAAAAACAGTGGTTGAAAAAATAACGAATACTCTTCAACGGCAGCATCTATTTCTCCAAATGAAATTGCTACCGGACAAGGCGACATAGGCGACAACCCTCACGGTTATGAATTTTGATATTTATTGTGTTCGTTAAAAAAGCACTCACCAAAATTAGATTTTGTAGACCAAATTGTATTTTCAATTTCAAAAACATTGACGTGTTTTTTATAGTATTCCAGTAAATACATAACTAAATATTGTGTACATATCTGAACAGTCACTGAAGAATATCACCGGATTTAAATTCTCTCAACTCTATGCAGCAAGAATATTTATCTCACAGTAGCAACTCAGGTTGGTTTCGCCTATTCACCAGCCATTGTAATAACCTGAAACAAATACGGGGTAAACGTTTTAAAAATTGACTGCTTTTCAATTACTCACCCCATCAGTACGAACGCTCCCCCGTACATTCCCGCCATCGCATAGTCATAGGACTCGGGGCTAGTGGCCACAGTGTTATCATAGATTAATCCAAACACAGGACCTGAAGCTAACGGTATCAAACCGACTACCGAGAAAACAAGCGCATAAAGCTTGCCAATTTCACTCGACGGCACATAGTAGGCGTAAACCGACAATAGAGCAATTGTTTCCATGCCTTTCAGAAATGATAGTCCACCTGCCAAGTAGAGTTGCCAATTTTCCACAGCGAGTGCTTTGATTAGAACGCAAACAATCGCACTAATGATGGATATTAAAGCAATAAACGTGTCGAGGCAGTCAAAGATCTGAAAATATTCGAAGACTTTCAAGGAAACTGTGTCGCTCTCTTGTAGGATCCTTAAGAAACTCACCATTTTCAACATCCACACTCCCAAAATATTTGCAAGTATAATGAGACCATTTTCAATGGCTTGCCAACAACTATACTGCTGGTAGTTCCAGTTGAACTTACGGTGAATGAAACTGAATTCCACGAGGTTACCACCCGCTGCAAGTTCTTCCAGCACCATACATCCGATGACCAAACACAGAATCCACCAAACATATCGAGCCCGCTTTCGGAATGCAGTTTGGGCAATGTCTCTAATCGGTCGAATAGAAAATACCTCCAGCAAACTGTTTCCCAGCTCATTGTCTAAACTTGGGATTACGCTGTCCTCGACGAACAGCGCTGCATAGATGAATCCGATCAACAGGCTTATTGTCGCAATCAGGAAAAGAGTTGTATCACTTGTCCATTCCAGAATGTATCGACTTGCGAACGATCCCGCCAAGCTTCCTGCCAGCATTGAGGCTTTCATGAAGCCCATTCTAATCGTACAATTCAGATCGTTCGTTACGTCGGCTACGGACGCAAATACTGCAGCGCCAACGATGACCATCCCTCCTGGTAAAGCGAACGGAACGTATGCCACTACGTAATACCATGGGTTAAGTTGAACAAATGCAGACAAAAAATTAAGCCCCGTTAGAATGAAACATGTCAGTAGTAAACCTGCAGATTTACGTGTTAGAATTGTTTTCGATTAACGAGAAACGTTTGTTTACCACAGGATGCTATCATCACGACAGGCTTTCTGCCGTAACGGTCCGACCAAGCGCCCAACACCAGCGCACCGAAGGCCGGTATCACCGACTTGATAACCGCTATCACCGTTGCAATACTAGTGACGGCCAGTTTAACCGAAGCTTCAATTTCTTCGACACCTGGTGTGTTAGGATTTTCTGCAAGGCGTTCGCAGTCGCGCAAACTAAACCCCTGAAACCGACAAGTCTGGTAGATAATCTGATGAGTCAACTCGGTATCTGAAAAGAACAAGAAAGACAAACTGATGAATTGCGAATCTAGTAACCTATATAAAACGGAATCGAATCAGGTTTCCCGACTCACGAGACTTACCTGATAAAGCGATCGCAAAGCATAACAATAACATCGCCGGTTCGTAGCTCACGTGACGGCTCCGTTCTCGCCACCGTGTGGAACGGCTCAGGCGAAGGCCTTCGTTGGCCAGCATTTCTTCCTCTCCGCTGGAGTACATGCTACTGGAGTTAAACGCTGTTTCGTCCATCGCGATCGTTGGTCAACAACTGAGCTCACGATCCACCGGATGGATCCTTTGTACGATGGAGTGTGCCTCAGTCTGAACCGGAGGTTATCACACAAGAGTTGAGATTTTCGACTGTTCTCTCAGGGCTTTCCATTCCACGATAGAGATGCCTCAATCAATGCACAATGCAATTGTAATCGTTCTACAGTGGCGATTTACAGAATGCATCTTTTGACATTGGGATACTGAACTAAGACGCACATAAGGTATATACCTAGGAAAATTCCAATTACTACTTTGAACCTTATTACACTCATCAACTCGTAACTCCGTAAACGGAACTCTGATATGGATAAAATTCAATTGCAATTTTTGGGACAGAAGTCCGAAGCGGAACTCTTTTCACATAGTTCGCCGCCGATATACCAAAGCTGTGGACAAATGGCATGGCTACGAACCTTCCCAAGTAGCAATTCGCAACTAGTTCTGATACGACAAAGTCCAAACTATGTTGCAACAAGAGCACGAATATGTGTTTTATGTTATACTGGTTAAAACATGGTGACAGCAATGTTTCATCATAACATAACTAGTTACGAAATAGTTATTTAGGTTTCCAATCATAACATCTTTGTGTCATATTGCATTAAATATAATTTATAAGCTATCGTTACTTAATCCAAACATATTTTTAATCACAACAATGCTTCTAGCCACTAGTTGAAAATAAGTTTATTTGACTTCAATAGTAGCAACCCATAACTAGTTTTGATATCACTTAACCCAACTGTGTTGCAACAAGAGCACGAACATGTTTTTATGTTATACTGGTTGAAACAAGGTGACAGCAGTGTTTCTTTATAACGTAAACATTAAGCTAACTATCATTTGTAAGTTATCGTTACTTGATTCTAACATATCTTTAATCACAGCTATGTTTTTAGCTACTAGTTGAAAAAAGGCTTATTATCCGTTGCGAAACCATTATAAATACGTTAACGTATATGTGAATCGTTACTGTGAATTGATATAGCAATAACATAGATATTATAAGATTATAACATATAATTTCTTCATTGATTCAGATAGTTATCGATAGGTTTTCCCAACGTTATGATAACTAAAATGCAAACAAAACAACCTTTGGTGGCTTGAATATGGCGAACACAATATGGAGTCTCATGAAGTGTATGAAACGTAAATAAAACCAGGATATTACTTTTTTCAAAACTACTTTTTGCCGAAAATAGTGAAAGGTAGAATAGTCATTTTTGTTCTATTCACTGTCATAAACACGAAGAAAATAATATAGGGATTGAACATCGATTGTGATAATATTATAGTTCTCATGATATATGAATTTAAAATGATAAGAAATCACTCTACTTGGAATAATTTTGAGCATTCTGAACATAGAGTTATTTTGTTGTTTATTTTTATATCTTTATAAACAGATTTTGATTGAAGGTGCATAAAAAACAGTTACGTAAAATTGAATTCCGCTCGACAGTTTTTGGATCATTGTGAAATTTGTACCTTGTATCAAGTTTGTGACATAAAGTACTCTTCTGCTTTTTTATTGATGATAGAAAAGTATTCTGGATTCATTCAATGTTTATAATGTCGATGGTGACTAAGTTTCAACTAGTTTACTTGGAAACAAGTTATTTTCAAGTTATGAAAAGATAAGTTATTTCAGTATGGCATTACAACGTAACGACAACATATTTTTGGCCGACTTAACAACTAGTAGAAACTGCGCTTTTTGAGTCATGCAAGTGGTTAGAAGTTAGTAACAATCACTCAAATATCTGGTTGCAAACTAGTCACAAACAAGCTAGCGTAACAAAAATTGTTACTTGGGTTTGGACACTAAACATTTTCTTAGATCATTCATTTCTTCACAAATGTTCTATCGCTTTTGCATCTTAAGATTGCCAGGGTCAGTCCATTGTGGCGAGGTTATATGCTTTTTTTCATACTTTCGAAGAAATTTTCATCATTGCTCTATAATATTTTCTTAACCGGTTTCAAAGTTTATCAGGCAATGTTTTTTTGACGTGTGGTAACAAGAGGAATACATTGGTGGCAAAATCAGGGCTATACACACTTAAACCCAATTCTCGAGCTCGGTAAAATAAAATGCCGAGATAGATCGGCAACACACAATGTTGCTGATTGCTCAGTAATCAATATTATGTTTTCCGGAATTCGTTTAGTAAATTCACTGATTTTTAGGTAAAGTGCATATTTTTGCCGCGATTTGACAAAATCTTGCGCTGAACTCATCGGAACAATGATCAGCAAATGCAAAATTCGAAATATGTGTTAGCTTCTGCAGTAATTCGGCTAGTCAACTGTCATTTACGTTTTACTTTTTCGCTTGGCAACAGGGTCGTACCCAGGATTTCGTTTCGGGAGGGGCTCTCCGATAAAAAATAAAGTTACTGAAGATTACTGCTGTACCTAATCCTCGGTGTCTTTTACCGGCGTTTTTATCAGACACTTTAAACTTTTCCATTGGAACTGTCATTATGGAGTATTCAAATATAATTTGTGACTGTGCTCGAGAGAAAGAAGACCCGATCCCAGGAAACCGACATTACGATCTTTCCGTTCCATTAAGACGCCCTTCGAGGTACTCGAGCCACTTCGAAACACTCGCGCTGACTTCAGTCCGACAATAGACAATCATTCTGTTCTCTGCTGTATAATAATGGATTCAGCCAAACATGTACTCAAAGTGCGCTTGCGTTCGTCTTTCTAGTCCTAAATAAGTATCTGCAGAATCTTGCTTAACTAAGGCATGCTCGCGCACTTTCTCTTTTCGGTAGTCCAGTACAATTTTATGTATTGTTTTTATTGTCATTTATTTTACCCTGGTTTCATCCTCCATTATATGTGGTTTTGACTCTGTTCTGCTTCGTAGGATCTGCCGCTGCATGCTTTATCGGTAGTTTAGACCATCACGTAACTCTCAAAACCTTTATCTCACTGTGTAATCTACAGGACCAACAGCCTCATAATATTTCTTAAACTTTTTTTCGTTTCTGTTTCTGATTTCGGGAGGGGCCAGGTAACACATGTAACGCTTCGTAACTCACAAAAAGTAACGCATGTAACGCTTCATAACGCCTATAACTCACAAAAAAGTAACGCATAACTTACAAAATAGAAACGCCGATAACTTACAAAGAAGTGACACATGTAACGCTTCATAATGCCTATAACTTACAAAAAAGTTCATAATGCCTATAACGTCCTAAAAAATAACGCATGTAACGCTTCGTAACGCCTAAAACTAACGAAAAAGTAACGCATGTAACGCTTCATGACGCCTTTAACTCACTAAGAAGTAACGTATGTAACGATTCATAACGCTTATAACTTACAAAAATGACAAATTACAATGACAAATTACACACTTCGTAACGCTTGTAACATACTAAAGGGTAACGCATGTAACTCTTCGTAATGTCTGTAACTCACAAAGAAGTAACACATGTAATGCTTTGCAACGCCTATAACTTACAAAAAAATAACACATGTAACGCTTCGTAACGCATGAAATGGTTCGTAACGCTCCGCAACGCCTATAACTTATTAAAAAAGGTACGCATGTAACGCCTATGATTCACAAAACAGTAACGCATGTAACGTCTGTAACTTACAAAAAAGTAACACATGTAACGCTTCGTAACGTCTTAACTCACAAAGAAGTAACACGTGAAATGATTCGAAACGCCTATAACTTACAAAAAATAACACATATAACGCTTCAAAACGCCTATAACTTACAAAAAAGTAACGCATGTAACGCTTCGTAACGCCTATGATCAACAAAATAATAACACATGTAACGGTTCGTAACACTCCGCAACGCATATAACTTACTAAAAAGTAACGCATGTAACGCTTTGTAACGTCTATGACTCACGAAAAAAGTAATGCATGTAACGCTTCAAAACGTATACAACTTACAAAACAATAACGCATGTAACGCTGCGTAACGTCTGTAACTTACAAAACAATAATGCATGTAACGCTCCGTATCGTCTGTAACTAAAAAAAAGTAACACTTGAAACGTTTCGTAACGCCTAACTTACAAAAAAGTAACGCATATAATGCTTTGTAACGCCTATAACCTTATAGCCTTATCGTATGCAACGCTTCTTGCTTATTTAATCTAGATGCTCATACAACAGTATTTCCGGCTAAGAAAAAACGTGGAAGACCGACCAAATCAACACCAAAGACGCCACTATCCAAGTCATCGACTAAGAGAGCCAAGATGAAGTCACCATCAGATAATGAAGACTTTTGTCCAAAACGCCTTCGAAAAGAATAGATTCTTTGAATAATTGCAGTTTTTACTTATATTTTTTCATTTTTAGCCAAATTTCTTGAGGTGCCGGTAACCGAACACCTTTTTTGGAATGGCCAAAATTTATCGCTTTACTAAATTGATAATTTTTTTTTTCAATCAAATGAATCAACTTAGTTTCTTGATCAGTTGTTAGCTAGGAACTAAGTCAGAAGTTATGAGCTTAAAATAAAAGGGTGCCGGTAACCGAACACTCTCCCCTATTATTTTAATTGTCATCTATTTTACCCCGGTTTCATCCTCCATTTTATGTGGTTTTGATTCTGCTCTGCTTCGTAGGGCATGCCTGCTTTATCGGCAGTGGTGTTTTGACCATCTCGTAACTATTGTTACCTCTATCGCACGGTGTAATCTACATGTTCGACAGTCCCATAATATTTCTCAAACTTTTTTTTCGTTTCTAATTCTGATTTCGAGACGAGCCAGGGCCCCACGGGCCATATGCCAGAGGCAAATACGTGACTGTAGGGAATGGTTTCGACATTTCTAGAATGGAGATTTTATCGTTGAAGACAGGCCTCGCTCTGGACAACAAAAAGACGTAAACACACAGTTGGAGGCATTACTCGATGAAAATCTCAGTCAAACGCAAGAGGAGCTTGCAGAATCCTTGGAAGTTAAAAACCAAGGGAATGGTCCAAAAGCAAGGCAGTTAGGTGCCCTTCAAATTGAAACACCAAAGCCGTGGTTCGAAGGTCATGTTGTGCATCTGGTGAGACCAATAGGGTGTTGTGTACTATGAGCTGCTACAACCAGGTGATACTAAAATGGACGATCGGTATAGGCTGCAATTGATGCATTTAAGCCGTGCATTATGAGAAAACCGGCCGGAATACAAGCAAAGACATGATAAAGTTATTCTTTTGCATGATAACGCTTGGCCTCATACAGAGCTGCTAAATGTCACTATCAACTAGCAACTTTGCACGACGAAGATTGGAAAGCTTATGTCACTGGACTGCTGCCAACCAGGCTCTACCAATCATCATATATTGAGTGTCTAAGAGACGATCTGTCATAACTTAAATTCTCTTGATATTATACTCACCAGGACGCTCATTGATTGCCGATGCGATTGATATTATCTTCGTTTCTCCTGTCACTGCTTGATTACGATGTGACTAAATATTAATCAAACAGCGTAAACATTGAATTAAATTCATTTACACCAATAATTTCCGAAGTCCGATGACTTTTTGCAAAGATCAATGAACTTTATCAATTTATGTTTATGTTAGTACTCTCACGGATTTTTTTTTTACTTCATCAGGGAATAAGAGAATGAGAGAGAAAACAAAAAAGTCGTCTGTCTTTGACTGAGCATACTTCTACTTGGTCATAGAACTATCGAGTATCTCATTTGACAGACACTTTGACCGTACCGATTACAGTTGACGATGATATTAGTCAGTCTGTCAAGGTCATTTGACATTACTGACAATTTGCAGCTCTGGCCTCATATCGCAAAAACCGTGAAAAAAAATATTTGGAGACGCTCAAGCGGGACATTTGGCCGCATCCACCGTATTCTCCTGACGTTGCTTCTTCTGATTGTTCTGACGAATGCAGCACGATCTGGCAGATAATCGGTTTACTTCTTTCGCAGAATTCGAAAATAAGCCTCAAATTTGGATCACCTCAAAAGACGATACATTTTTCGGGATAGAATTCAAAAATTGCCTGAGAGGTGGGAAAAAGTAGTAATTAGCGATACCGGCTGATACTTTGATTAATCTTTAAATTCTTTTTATTTTGAAATAAATGCATTTCTGACCTTAAAAAAAAACAGACCGAATTAATTTGCACTTCCAATAATACTTTTTTTATGGAATATGTATTTATAATGTGGCTCTAAATATTCATTGGTGCGGGGTTGGTTGATGGAACGGTGATCTCGGAACACGATTTGCTTTGCATACGAAATGGGTCATCGGAATTCGAATGAGTGAACACCTTCCTGAGTTCTGGACTGAAGTTATTTGCATGTATAAAAAAAAAACACATCGAAACATATATTTGGGACTAGGAATAGGTTAGACACACACTCTTATATTTCACAAATTAGGTAGAGGTGATTTGTTTTGGCCCTCAATATTTGATTTTAAAAATCGGTCTTTTTGAGATTGACAGATATTCCGAAACCTTCTTAAATAAACTAATTTTTCTAGTTCTTTAACTTTTTTTCTAAATCACAGTACATCTTTAAGGTAGCACGTTGTTCATTTCTCATTGCAATGTGACAGATCGTTGCATCGATTGTAAAACACAAACCGTCCTAAAACATGTATAAATAAATGTAACAAAAGAAAAGAAAGTGAATCTAAAAGACTGCGATCTTACATTGACAAACAATAACAGAGAACATACACAATGCTGCTGATCCAGTTGAATGCTCCCGGGTACCAAGCAAGATTCCTTTTATACACCATGGTATACAACGGTGCTGCCACCAGCGGCATGAGTTCTTCGAATGTAGACGAAAACGCGAATATTTTCCCAATATCTTCTGGTGGGGCAGCATTGGAAACGTATGCTCTAGTCATTGAATTCGAGACACCGTACAGCATATTCGTTACAACGGCTGAAAATGTGAAGTTTTGAAGATACAAAACTGTGAACAAAATAAATTCAGTACCTGCGTACAAATGCCATGGCTTGGTAGCGACAGCTAGTACAATACTGCCTAAAAGACAACTGAAAAATCCTATCGCTGAAATGCCGGCTCCAGTGATACCAAGTTGTTTCTGCAACACAAACGTACCGAAAAGGTTTCCGAAAATCAGAATCACCGTATCGACCGAGTAGTAGAACGAAAATGTTCGCACATTCCAATTAAAGTGTTTCCTTACGAATAGGAACAACACTGTTTGATATTGTTCTGTCGTTTAAAGAAATACAAATATCAAAACTCAGATCAAATGGTACACCTTGATGGTAAATTACCTACAAACAGACAGGATCCTAGCACCGTCACTCCCATTAAAATGATGGGTCTATTGAAATTTGATCTACTCCCAAAGGTAGTTCGGAACGTGTCCAGCACTAATCCGGGTCGGAACAAGTTTCTGATCCGGGAGAGACAACCTTCCCTTCGGCAGTCCTCATTGATTGTGATGCTTTCTTCGACGCCGAGGGCGATGTAAAGGATCGCGATGAACGTGGAACCGGTAGCTATGGCAAACACGGTGGTAGCGTTGGTCCATTTCAAAACAAAACTGCTACTTATGTTACCCAGCAGCATTCCACTGTATTGTGCTGCTTCCAAAATAGTCATTCTGTAAAGTAAAATTTGATTCAATTGTTTATTTCCAATGCGGGATGATTATATGAGTGATAACTAATTATAAATGAGGGTCGACATAGCATGATGGGTTAGACGATTGCTCTGAAACAAATCTACTCGAGTTCGATTCTCAGTACCGTAAATGGAATAAAAAACATTTTTCTACCAGTGTGCCAGTTTATAATGCGGGATTTGTCCAGAAAATGTCTCTGACAACAGGGATTAGTTTACCGAAGAAACTCATAGGTCATTTTTTGTTATTGAATTGAAACAACACAGAAAGAAAAGATGAAACTTACACGACATGTAAACCGATAGTACTATGAAATAGACATCAGTTGAAACGAAAATCTGATTTAAAACCATGATTGATGTAAAATTACGTTAAAATTCATTTAGTTTTTCATTGAACAAGACTGTATATTTACAAACCGCTTCGTTTAGTAATGTAAATTTCCATTCAATTGCCTGCTCCAAATATGTGCATGAAAATAAATGTAAAATCACAAAATATTTTTATCTGTGAACGTATTCAGTACATTACATCACCCTAACTGATTACTGTTTATGATTTTGATATTAAATTATGCATCTTTTCGTGTAATATTACAACCCTTAGAACGACACCGTGATTGTTGTGATATTATATCGTGATCGCTGCACATCAGTAGCCAGTAGTGATGTGCAGCAATTTTGATGTAATATCACAAATGTGTTGGTGCCGTTCTAAAGATTGTAATATTATAATAAATGATGCATAAATTCCTATCAGAATCGTATACTGTATTCAGTCAATCTGATGTAATCTACTCAATACGTTGTTTCGATGTAATAACGTGTGATTTATTCGCAATATTTCTCGGAAACAGAAAATTATTGCATTTGATTTGATAATCACATTAAGATTGTTACAATTCTTTCAGACGAACAAAATTTCACCTGCACAGCAAAGGTGAAATTTTGTTCGTCTGAATACACACAGAAAAATGAAAAATGTTCAAAATATTCGGTGTACAACTTTGCTTCCGCCGTTTTTTTTTCCAAAATTTAAAGCTTTATTGCGAAAAAGTGCTTACAGATGTATTATTCAAAGAATTGTCCGTCGCTAGCGACAACTTTCTCCCATCTTTCCGGAAATTTTCGGATCCCGGCTCGAAAAAAGGAGTCCTTTTTTGACGCTATCCATGAAGCAATCAACTTTTCCAACTCTTCGAAGGATTGAAAATGTTGATCTGCCAGGCCGTGTGCAATCGAACGGAATAGGTGGAAGTCAGAAGAGGCGACATCTGGGGAATACGGCGGGTGGGGCAAGTCTTCCCATTTCAGCGTTTCCAGGTACTTTTTGACCACTTTTGCGACGTGAGACCGAGCATTGTCGTGTTGGAGGATGACTGCCATGTCGCTCTTGATACTGTGGCCGCTTTTCTTTTAGCGCGCGACTAAGGCGCATCAGTTGCGTTCGGTAGCGATTTCGACATCGCAATCACCATTTTTAAAACGTTGAAACCACTCCCGACACGTTCTTTAACTCAGAGCAGCACCACCGTAAGTTTTTGAAAGCATTCGATGCGCTTCAGTTGCATTTTTTTCGGAATGTAACAGAAAAGTAAAACTCCCCGCAAATGGCGAGAATTGGGCACATAAACAGACATTTTCGAGCGTTGGATAATTCGAAAACAAGAACAACTGTCACTGAAACGGCGATGACAGTTCTTTAGGCACTGTACATACTCTTTTTAAAGGCAATTTCACATATGTATTTTAACCAGCCTCAGCCGGTACAGCCACCTATCGGAAAACGGCGGAAGCAAAGTTGTACACTTGATAAGAAAACTGTTAGTAGATTGTTAGAGTAGAATATAATTGTTCTGAACTAATGTCTCTCTTCAAAATCAACAATGTTGTCGGCAATGTCTATATTGATTTAATCCTGCTATACCTTTATACTACACGGAACGACCGAAATTAGCTCTGCGCCTAATTCGTATTACTGTTTTTGAATTAGTTGATTTTAACAACAAAATTTCCAAAATAACTATAAAATTAGTTAAAATTTAGAATTTACTGTGCTGAAAAAAACTCTTATTTTTAGAGAAAGTGTTTAGTTGGCGAATATTCTGGACACAAACCAGCAATATTTCAATCCAACACGAAATTCTCATTGACAACTAATTTCGTTATTAAAATCAGAAACTTTGATTCTATTTATCTATCACCGTCATTACTGAAGGACAGCAGTGTCAAAGCAAAACAAACCATTAAAAAGCTAAAAGGGACCGTCTTGTTGAAACTGCTCGCAAATTGTTTAGATGTTTTTCGCATGTGTTACGATATATCCCTATATAAATTTCTAAACCGATATGTAAAAATGACGTAAACTGTGGAAAGTATATTTATTCAGAATTTGTGCGCAGTTGAAGCGATTGTGGGTAATAATGTTTTTACGGGAAACAGTGAAGTGAGTTTCGAATGTTGCACTCTAATTGTATACGTCAAATGATGTTTTTTTTGTATCTTCTCATTCCGGGCTACGCCGTCCGGTGTACTACTTGTATTCGGTTTTTGTTTTCCGAGTGCTCAAAGTTTTCAGTGAGAGAGTCGATTTCGCGAAGTCGAATGAAGAAAACAGCGATTTAGAAGTAAAATTTTCAAAAAGAAGTTTATGTTTCGCTTATGTCTTTTTCTCCAATACAACATCGTATTTATACCTGCAAATATAGAAAAGATAACCGCGACTGAAATTTTTTTCGGTAGTAGTGTGCCATCTAGTGGCTAGTAGTCGTTATGGTGTTAACGAGCGCCATATAGCTGCTAATTGCAGAAACCAATTCAACCATTTATGTTGGTTGAAAACAACGTTTTATTTCTCTAACTCAACTAAAAAATTAGTTGAATGGATATGAAGCGTGCCTTAGCTAAGAAATGACAGCACGTTTAATTGGTGAATTCAACTAAAAAAATAGCCATTTCAACAAATATTTTATTATTATTAAGAAAATTAGAATTAAAAAATCTAAATTAGCAAAGGAGGATTTTTTTAATTGTCTCAAAAAATAACTAACTAAAATCAGAAAATCAACTAATTTTTTCGCCAAAATGCTAATTTCGGTCTTTCCGTGTAAGAAATTTTTTGTTTGCAATTTATCTAGAATCTTATTTGTGTAATGATACTACAAAGTTTACTATTTCAATGAACCATATTAGTTTTCTCTGCCGCGGTTAAAGTTTGTGCGTGTTGTATAAGTAAAATTTTTATCTGCTTCTTTCATTTCATAGGGGGTTTTAAACAATCAAAGTGTATGTATTGATAAATTAAAATATTCTTGAAAATTGCATAACACATTTTCTTTACAAAACAATTATTTGATGCAGAAATTTTTACAATACCAGGCCTTTATTGTTTTTTTGTGAATAATTCGTTCATCTCGCGACAAAAGGGCTAAATATCTTGACAATTGGCAATATCAACTAAAACCTTGGTGCTTGAAATTAACAGAAGTATCAAAAATTACCTTGCAAATTCGATTAGAAGAAATCATTTCATTTTTACAAACAAACAAAAATATGTGATTATAACGAGCAAAAGAGATAGTTGAAATAACTAGATTTAAGTGCATTTATTTCAACTAAAATGTTTGTAAATTCAAAGCGCTACAATTATTGAATTAAACTAGAGTTCGTTAACTTAAAACTAATTTTTCAATTTGAATTTTCTGTAAAATTATTTGTCAAGAAATTGACAGGAACGCAAAAGTAAAATATTGGTTATTTTTATCAAAATATTAATTGAAACAAACTAATCCACTGAACAAAATCAACACGTTGTGTGAAACCCAACTTTGGTTCTTTTTACAATTTTTTTCTCTGCGCGTAATTGAAATGCTCCAATTTAAGTTGTCAATTTTATAAGTATAACAAGAAAAAAAAACATACAAAAAGCCCAACGTAATTTCAAAAGTCTGTTAATTAAACGATTGCCTATAAAACTTTCGAAAATCTGTAGATAGTCTGCAAAACTGCAAAGTCTGCTTACAACAGATATCGGAGATTTTACATACAAATTTGCAAACCTGGCATCTGTGGTTATGATGCTCATTATTTAGCTATTCTGCGGCGATTCCGTCGCATGCTGAAAACCACAATAACAGGAGCAGAGTTGCAATTTGTCAGTCATGTCATGTTGTCCTTAACAGACTGACTAAAATCATCGTCAACTGTAAGCGGTACGGTGAAAGTGACTGTCAAATAAGATATACTCGATAGTTCTATAACCAATGACTACTTCTAACTCAGTCAGACAGGCGACTTTTTTGTTTTCTCTCTCATTGTCTTATTCCCTATTGAAGTAAAAAAATCAACAAGAGTACTAACATAAACATAAACTGATAAAGTTCATTGTCCTTTGCAAAAAGTCATCGGACTTCGGAATTTATGGGTGTAAATGAATATAATTCAATGTTTATGCTGTTTGATTTTTATTTAGTCACATCGTAATCAAGCAGTGACAGGAGAAATGAAGATAATATCAATCGCATCGGCAATCAATGAGCGTCCTGGTGAGTGTAATATCAAGAATATCAAGTTTCTCTTTAATCACTCTCTCTTTCGATTATTGTGACGTGTTTAAAGAGATTTTCTTTGATTTCACTACTCTGTTTGAAAGTCGAAAGTTTCAGGTACCATTTTATGCAAAGAGTTGAGTGATAAACGTGGAAACCGCTTGGTAATTAATAGAAGAAAAAGTAAACAAAGAGAAACAGTCACTTGCGTATACGCCCTAATGAAAAATTAACCGAGATATATGATGATTTGTAGAGCCTGGTTGGCAGTAGTCCAGTGACATAAGCTTTCCAATCTTCATCGTGCTAAGTTGCTAGTTGCTAGTTGCTCTGAATAGGAGTATAAAATTCAACACGTCCACTCATGCTTTTTCATTTCAATACATAACCAAAGCGATTTGTTTCAAGATTTCATGTGCAAATTCACTAAGATGTGGAATTATTTTTCACTTAGCTTTGATGTGTTTTTCCTTGGGATGTAATGTGTTTTGCTATTAAATCAAACTACATATGTTAAACACTTCATTTTCTAGTGGGAATGAGTACAGCACAAATGTATGTGCAAAATACTTGAATCGGTCAACTCTGTTTCAATTGAATTCTATGTGGAAAACAATGTGACATTTAAATGAAATGCATATAGAATCTAGAGGTAACGAAAAATAATAGGAAATAATATGTTTGCACCACCAAACAATTTTTATAAACTAAGTTGGATTCTCACTGTACTTCTTTATGTAAGTATCATATTTGGAACCAAAGTTGCCAGGTCATTTTTAAGTGAATAAGTCTTACTTTACTATGGGGCGCCTTTTCAAAATTCGCCCAGTGGTAGGAATGGCTAGAACATAATCGTGAATATCTTTAATTGTACTAAACGCAACAACATATTTTTTTCTCCATGTCATTAGAAATATGATCAGCAATTTGTTATTCAATTTTCAGCAATGTTAGATAACCATAAATATCTAAAAAAAAATAGGTTTACCCAAACTTTTGGAGACAATAAAAGGCGGGTGGGTAATGTCAGAGACATAACTGGATGTCGTGAATACGAAAACAACTGACATGTTCCTTAACACTTCCGAATATCAATTAGTTGATCAATTGTATGAATTATGCAAGCATTCCCCTTTGCACATTTTTCGCAAAAAGAAAGAAGGCTTCACTTTTAGTTGAGAGGCTTATTTCTACCTGATTTCGTTTGTAGCTTTTTCACTAATCGGCGGTCCTAACGGCTATAAAAATAGCCGCATTCAGAATTTTAATGTTGATTATTTCATTTCAGATTTGCATAATTTATTGCTTGTTTCTACCTGATTTCGTTTGTAGATTTTTCACTACTGGGCGGTCCTAACGGCTATAAAAATAGCCGCATTCAGAATTTTAATGTTGATTATTTCATTTCAGATTTGCATAATTTATTGAAACAAACTATCAATATACTGAAGGGACTCGTTTCTAGCATTGAGATAGGTCAAATTGCGTAATTCTCTACGACATTAAACTCTGGAACATTTTTCGCAAAAACAAAGAAGGCTTCACTTGATCTCGTTTACTGTGAGTTTCACACAGCGAAATGGGTACAAATCTAACCAAACTGTTCTAGATTTGCAGTAAACTGAGGATATTTCCCTACGATTTGCGAACAACAAATCCTAATAGTTCTTTAGAAAACTTTTAGAGCCATTAGAACGGCGTATTTTGTGCAATGCTCTTCACCGTTGTTTTTTTTCAATGCTAATGACTGGCAGCTGTGACGTAATCGCTCTTGTCCAAAGCGAAACTAGCTGCGCAGACGACACAAAACACATCTGCTCGCAGTGGCGATACAATCCAAACTAATTCAAGTTTTGTTGAGAGGCTTGTTTCTACCTGTTTTCGTTTGTAGCCTTTTCACTAATGGGCGGTCCTAACGACTATAAAAATAGCCGCATACAGAATTTTAATGTCGATTATATCATTTCGGATTTGCATAATTTATTGAAAGAAACTATCAATATGCTGTAGAGATTCGTTTCCAGCATTCAGAAGAGTCAAATTGCCTAATTCACTACGACATTAAACTCTGAAACATTTTTCGCGAAAAAAGGCTTCACTTGATCTCGATTAGGGGCTGTCCATAAAAGACGTCACGCTTTTTTTGACGATTTTTGACTCCCCATCCCCCCTTTGTCACAAATTGTCACAGAAGCAAAGACCCCACACCCCCCCTATGTCACATGTCACGAATTCAAAAAAAAAATTAAATTCATCTCAATACATTCTCAATATGTATGACAAACCATACAAATATGAGGGAAAAATCGATTTATTACATGCTGTCATTAGATTAAAAAATATCCCTAACAAAATCATCGGAATTATTTTATAATATCAATTATATAAATTAACAAAAGTATTTGGTTGGAATTGATGAAACATTTAAATCATCTGTTTTATTCCCCCTAGGGGTACACAGATATACTATTGTTTTAGGTAAAGAGTAATATTTCCTTAGTGTAGCATACAGGGCTGAGAAAATAAAAAAATAAAGACCTCATCAAAACGAGATCACTGCCGAAGAATCTTTTAAATCACATCGATCAATATCGGTACTGATCTTCCGTCACACAATGGGTAGTGATTTTGAGCTAAAATGATTCTTGATTTATGTAAGTTCAATCATTGGATGATTCGATAAGCTTTGATGTTGGTGGAGGAAAATCTCATATGATGAAGATAAGACATGACATGATCTACGTCAGAAATCGTTGATCTCCCGCCCTTTCTCAAATGGAGTACAATTGTATAAAGTGCATTAGAATCAGATAAGAGAAATTCTTATGATATACTATTATCAATGCTAGAAAATCAAATTACTGAAAAAATTGTCAGTGCATAACTTAAGTTAAACCGTTTGAAGGCATATTTTTCTTTTTTATTCATATTAGGCAAAATTTATTATTTCGCTAATTTACTCGTTCCACCGTGCACTTTAGCTGATCACAACAGAAATAATTTCCTGCATCATTCATTTCCGAATTTACAATAAGAAGCTTTTACATCAACAAATACACGTTTTCCTATAGAATGTAAACGTTTATTGTGGAGATTTTTTCAGGAAACAGGGCAAAGCAGTAATATAATTAGGTATTTCAAAAATGCGCTCATTGAAAATATTAGACGTCACATTTCAAAAACCTCCCCCCCTTCCCCGTGTCACAAAATGTCACGCTTTATGAAACACCCCCCTCCCCCTTGCGGCGTGACGTCTTTTATGGACAGCCCCTTACTGTGAATTTCACACAGCGAAAAGTGCACAAATCACTTTTCAAATGGGTATCGAGTTCTCTACGGAGAAAACTGAGCTGGTTGTATTTTCAAGGAAGCGAGAACCTGCGCAACTACAGCTTCAACTAGGGGGTGAAACCATAGCTCAGGTTTTCACATTTAAATATCTCGGGGTCTGGTTCGATTCCAAAGGTACCTGGGGATGTCACATTAGGTATTTGAAACGAAAATGCCTACAGAGAATCAATTTCCTTCGTACAATAACCGGAACTTGGTGGGGCTCTCACCCAGGAGATCTGATCAGGTTGTACAAAACGACGATATTGTCAGTAATGGAATATGGATGTTTCTGTTTCCGCTCCGCTACGAATATTCATTTCATTAAACTGGAAAGAATTCAGTATCGTTGTTTACGTATTGCCTTGGGTTGCATGCAATCAACCCATACGATGAGTCTTGAAGTGCTGGCGGGCGTCTTACCGTTGAAAAACAGGTTCTGGGATCTCTCATATCGACTGCTAATCCGATGCGACATTTTGAATCCGATGGTGATAGAAAACTTTGAAAAGCTCGTCGAGCTTAATTCACAAACCCGTTTTATGTCCTTGTATTTTGACTACATGGCTCAGAATATAAATCCTTCTTCGTTTGTTCCCAATCATCATCGTGTTCATTTTGTGGATACTTCTAATTCTACTGTGCTTTTCGACACATCCATGAAAGAAGAAATTTGTGGAATCCCGGATCCTGTACGCCCTCAAGAGATCCCAAAAATTTTTAATAATAAATTTAAAGAAGTCGACTGTAATAAAATATTTTACACTGACGGATCATATCTAGACGGGTCCACTGGCTTCGGTATATTCAATGTAAATTTCACCGCTTCCTATAAACTCAGTGATCCAGCTTCAGTTTACGTCGCAGAACTAGCTGCAATTCAGTATACCCTTGAGATCATTGACACTCTGCCCACAGATCACTACTTCATTGTATCGGACAGTCTCAGTTCCATTGAGGCTCTCCGTTCAGTGAAGCCTGGAAAGCACTCACCGTATTTCCTGGGGAAAATACGGGAACAATTGAGTGCTTTATCTGCAAAATCATACCAGATTACCTTGGTTTGGGTCCCCTCACATTGTTCCATACGGGGCAATGAGAGGGCGGACTCGTTAGCCAAGGTGGGCGCACTAGAAGGTGATATCTATGAAAGACCAATCTGCTTCAATGAATTTTTCAGTTGCTGTCGTCAGAAAACTCTAGCTAGCTGGCAGAATACATGGAATAGTGGAACTCTGGGACGATGGTTACACTCAATAATCCCACAGGTATCGACGAAAGCTTGGTTCCGGGGGTTAGACGTGAGCCGAGACTTTATTCGTGTAATGTCAAGGCTCATGTCTAATCATTATATGTTCAGCGCGCATCTCCGTCGTGTGGGGCTCGCTAAGAGTGGTGTCTGCGTTTGCGGTGAGGGTTATCATGACATCGAACATGTTGTTTGGACATGTGTCGAGTATTGTGATGCCAGGTCCCAACTCATAGGTTCCCTTCGGGCCCGAGGTATACCACCCTTCGTACCAGTCCGCGACGTCTTGGCAACTCGAAATCTTCCTTATATGACTCTCATCTATAACTTCTTGAAAACTATCAATGCTCAAATTTAGTGCTCTCCCTATCTCTTTCTCGTCTACAGCTCTACCGCACTCTTCTTTACGTTGCTGGAAGTATGGCCTGTGTAAACGATGCTTCGGAGCATGCACCTGCCTTGAACTGACTGAGTTGCTGGAAGCTACCCAAAAACGTCACATCAACGTCAGAACACACCAACGAAGCATCCCAATCCAGAATAATCTCTTCATTGCTACAAGCTGAAAAACATGAAGATTCATCGAACGCAAAATGTGTCTAAAAGATGTATGCCACAAACCAATGATGTATTCAAATTTCAATTCAATACTGTGTAGGTCCCACCCTCCCTATGTCCCTTACTAACTGGGGAGTATGCCGCCCCGTAATACGGCATCCCTTTCTCTCTCCCTAACAACAAGACAATCGGCCACGTTAAGCTAAAGCAAATGAGCCTAATAAAAATTTTATTTGAAAAAAAAAAAAAAGTGCACAAATCTAAGCAAACTGTTCTTGATTTGCAGTAAACTGAGGATATTTCCCTACGATTTGCGAACAAATCCTAATAGTTCTTTAGAAAACTTTTAGAGCCATTAGAACGGCTGATTTTGTGCAATGCTCTCCACCGTTGTTTTTTTTTTCAATGCTAATGACTGGCAGCTGTGACGTAATCGCTCTTGTCCAAAGCGAAACTAGCTGCGCAGACGACACAAAACACATCTGCTCGCAGTGGCGATACAATCCAAACTAATTCAAGTTTTGTTGAGAGGCTTGTTTCTACCTGTTTTCGTTTGTAGCTTTTTCACTAATGGGCGGTCCTAACGGCTATAAAAATAGCCGCATACAGAATTTTAATGTCGATTATTTCATTTCGGATTTGCATAATTCATTGAAAGAAACTATCAATATGCTGTAGGGATTCGTTTCTAGCATTCACAAGGACCAAATTGAGGAACTCACTGCGATATTCACCACTTTTCGGAATATTTTTTCCGGACGATTTGTTGTACAGCAGCAGAGATATTTTGTTCTCTTCCTTAGAACGCGTTCTGATTGGCTGGTGTTGACATGGATCAAATGAGACAGGTTTTTCAATAGTGTACTATTGAAATACTTCAATGCTTTTGCTATACACGTTTAAATTGAAAAATTTCGATTCTATTGGTAGTTAGATTATATAAATCCTTTCACAGATCACTGAGCTATGAGCTTTAAAAATACGAGAAAGGCAAACGCGCCTTATGAATTATCCTCTTTGATACTCGTTTATACCAAACATTTCAGAAAAGTTTAATTTTGAATTATTTGAGACTATGTCACAAAACTGAAAATTTTATCATAAAATTGTGATCATATTTCCGATGGCATGTCGCAAGAATTATGTTGATTCATTAGATACAACAATAGATATTCACGATCAAAAACTTATCACTCTCTCAGAGGGTAAATTTTGAAAAGGCACCCCATAGTAAAGTAAGTCGTATTCACGACAAAACCTTATCACCCTTGCTTGCCTTTTTCGTACTCGGACGACGGTTTTGAGGTAGTCAGGCCAATATCAGTGTACGGAATTCGATCAGATTCAGAAATTCAACTTCAGATTTCTGGAACAAAATTCAATATATGAATTTTAGATTTGGATTCTAGCCCAAAATTTTGGATCTCGGCTCCGAATCTGAATCCTGAATGAGACTTCAAATCCTGAACTCAGTTTCAGAAAATACTTTCTGAATTCAGTTTCAGAATTACTTCCTAAATTCAGTTTCAGAGTTCAGGTTCAGAATTTGGATTCTGGAAATAGATTTTGGAACTGAATTCAGGCACGGAATTCAAGCTAAGAATTCAGTTGTAGAATTAAATTCGGTAACTCAGCTCTGAAGATAATTTAGATCAGTTAAGCTCTAGAATTCTGTCCCCGGTTTCGAATTCAGGTATAGAATCCAGTTCCAGTTTATAAATAAATGATGCCAAAAGTACTCAACAGTAAAGTTGTAAACAACGAATAAATTCCACATATCGGAACCATTTAAGTATTCCAAAAGAATTATGCATAATGCGGAATCGAAATTAGCCGCTAGGAACGTCCAATCAGCTATCAAATGCCTTAGGATTCCAGCAAGGCTGGATTCGTGTTGTTTTTCGTCTAATTTCCGTCTTTGATTTCTCATCTATATAACAGAAGGAATAAAAAGAGTGATTGACGAACAACTTTTCAATTGTTTTTTACAGTCAAATTAAAACTCGAAATAATTTCACTATACTCACTTACTGCTTCGATTCTCTTCGCTTGTGACGTCCGCTATGTAGCAGTACACGGTTGTCATTAGTGTACAAATCGATCCGGTCAATGCCAATGGTACACACGATATAGTGTAGTACCAAGGGCTCACCGGATATTGACCGGAAAGGAAACATATCACAGTATCCAGGAGGTAAGAAAATACACAACCAACAAAAGTTACTAACAGTACCGGCTTACGGCCAAATTGATCGGACCAGGGTCCAATGAAGAGATTCAGTACCGCCGGCAAAATCGAGTATATGATGGATTGAACCATTAGTATGTTGGCAGTATACGGTTGAACCCGAGCTTCCAATGCCTGCACTTCGGCGGATTCATGTTCTTTTCCTAGTTGGGCACACTCCGACCGGTTGACATCGAATGAAACCGTACAGGTTTGGTATACGATTTGATCGGTTAGAACAGTCGCTGTCGAAAGGTACATTTTTGTATTGTTATTTTTATTATCAGCGATTAAACAATAACTATAATCTCTTAGATAGTACTCACATGATAGATAGTACGCGTACGATAAGAGAAACACTGGAGGTTCCAAAAGTAAGTACCTTCGATTCGATGTTATGGATTCAGTACAATTTAAAGACTCGTTCTGGACTAAACGACTTTCGTCGTCAACATCATCCATTCTGTTTCACTTGATGCTTGCTTTCTGCTATCGATTAGTGGCTACCGTAGTTACTAATCGATTTGCCGGGTGCTACGTGTTCAACATTGTGTAGTAACACTAGTTGCAGGTGGTAGTGTGATGCTAGTAATTTATAAATAGTGTGTCATTAAATGCGAACATACATTAACCAGACAGCAAGTTATCAGTTACAAACATTTTTTTGTTTTTTTTTCTTCTAAATATTGATATAGCTGGTCCATATAGAAAAGAGTCGCACTGAATAGATTTAATAAATATTTATTTTGTTATTTGCAATTTTACATAATCACTATTTATGACATGTAATTGCACAAACGTGCGAATAAGAATTCAGATCATCATCAAGAAGCAATTTACAAACGCTCTTAGCTGTTCTAAAATACACACTATGTTCAAATGTTGAGACTAGCTTATGTATCTGAAATATTCTCAGCAAATGCAGTCAGTTATCTCAGTCATCCTTGCGATCATACCAATAACAAACTTTATAATTGTTCTGAAACTTTAAGTGTTCATAAACCACCTGCTTTCAGCTGTACTCTCCTCACATCTCCAAGGTAGCTCAGTTAGCAGAATAGTTTCAAAGTCCAGTTTCGCCGTTCGTTCTCGGCATCGTTTTTCGTCGAGATCAAAATTAAGTTTTAAGTGTGTAGAATAAGATAGGCAAAGTGAAATAAATGAAACTGTTCAATAATGTTCTGACGTCCTGAAATTTTTATATTGGATACTGCCTCAAGATTCTTTACAACTCGGTTTTTGGCATTAAAAATGCCTTACTCTTCGCTATACGGGGCCGGGTGTCAATTGAAAGTTTCAAAAATAGCCGCGTAACCTTTTTTCGTCATAATTTTGAACGTTAATAACTCAGTCATTTGTTGATGGATTCATATAATTTAACAACCAACTTTTATGCCCCGTATACACTTCTGCTGGCTGCCAGCATGCTGGTGTCAGTGTACTGCCCTCTTAGGAAAAAAACGTTCAACGGTGGTCCTTCGTTGGTCTAATACTTTGGATCATTGGACCACAGTTGAACGTTTTTTCCTAAGAGGGCAGTACACTGACACCAGCATGCTGGCAGCCAGCAGAAGTGTAAACGGGGCATTAACTTAAACATATATGGCAACGTCGTTTCAGTATTTCAATAGCATACTATAGAAAAATATGGTTAGAATTGACCTATGTTCCCAGCTAACCAAATTGACGTCATTTTCTTGTTCGGCATAGGAGGCTTTGCGCCATGCATAAAATCACCGCATCATTCTACGTAGTTCAAAGAGGAATCTGCAAATATATGCTGCAAATCATTTCTTAATTTCAGTTGATGATTGACTGCGAATGAAACAAGTAGCTCGTCCAGTGAGGTGATGACTAGATTGTATGTGCGTTCGCTCGTTGGATTGTCGCTTTTGCTAACTCACTGTACGAGACTGGGTGTCAATTTAAAAAAATGCAAAAATAACCGCGTAATCTTTTTCTGTAATAATTTTGAACGCTTAGAACTCAGTCATTTGTTGATGAATTTATATAATTTACCTACCAATCGATTCGAAAACATTTAACTTAAACTTATGCGGTAACGTCATTTAAGTATTTCAATTGCATACCATTGAAAGATTGGATTGAATTGACCTATGTTTTCACGAGCCAATGACAGTCGCAGTGAATGATGTCAAACTCTCGTCCGATTTGCGCAGTATGAACTATAGCACAAAAGGGAATCTATAAATATATGCCCGAATACATTTCTGCTTTAGCTTACCCATGGCTTATCTTGTTTCTCCGTTAACTACCAGGTAACTAGAATTATCGGCGATAGATTTTTTGAACCTAATTTGAAACGCTTGTATCTCTGTGATTTATTGATAAATTTTCCTCATTTAACTTGATTCGAGACAGTTTTTGAATGTTTTAATTTGTCAATAAAAATGATAACTAGATTTCGGGTAGTTTGCATACTGAATTCTCCATTTACATACGAACAACACGGTGGCGCGCAAATAAATTCAATATAAAGTTGTGTAATGATGATAATCATAGATAATTCTTTTTCATTAAATGTGGCTGAATACAAAGAACTATCTCTCAGCATAATCCTTCAGACCCTATTATTAAACCAAACAATAATCGTATAACCTAATTGAAGTATAAAGCATAATATTTTGGTCGATCCAAGAATCTTATAGAAGGGATCCAGACCAAGTGTAGCGAAAATAATGCAATGAAAATCGTTATGCAGTATTGATTTGCTGTTGTCCCATCAAGAATAAAACGTTTCAAAAGATTCGGAACTTAGTACAAATAAGTTGCACCGACTCACATATATAGAATTATCATATGCAATAAAATACAGTATTAGAGATAAACTCAAGACAAGCTGATCTGCGATTTTACATGTATTATTTAAATCCTTACTAAACTCGGGTTACCGCCAGTTTCAGTTAAATTATCATTTACATTAAAACAACAAGTGTTTTATCACTACATGCGTTGTAACAATGAAAATGTTCGTTCATGTCAGGGCTTGTATTGTGAATCCTCAAACGAACGAAGCAACAAAAAATATCTGCTGTGAACACTTTGCTTGACATAGCTGAATGAGAGACCTATATTAGAGAGAAACTGGATGCGTGAGAGTATATGCTACTGAGCAGACCAATTCCCCTTGCCAAGTAAACTGTCTGTGCTCTCAGTCTCAGTTAACACATGAACTAAGCAATCCATGACAATGTAATGAAATGAAGGGTTCGCTCTCGTTAGTATTGTACGAGAAAGAAGACCTTGCCTCACTGTGTGCTACAAGACGCGAAGCAAAGTCATATAGGCAGTGTTTACGGTTTATTTTTAAAATGTAGGTTTACAGAAATCATTTTTAACATAATGTTCGCATTCCAAGACCAAATTTGATCACATTTCAAACATACTTTAAACATTTTATAGCAGAAGTTTTGCATTTGAGCCCATTTTCAAAACGATCAATTTGTTTCTTGGCAGTTTACACTGTGTATATATCCGAGAAACACTAAAAGCAATGTTCTTTAAGTTAATATTCATCGGAACTAAAAGTTATGAAACTAGTTTCCTCATAGGCATCTACAATATTAGTACCATTCATCAAATGCTAACCTCATGAAGCATAGGTCTCAGCAAGCGGGCATATTCATGAACTAATGAACGAACGAAGCAGCTCTCCTGGCTTGGGTTGCGCTGTGAATTCTACCTGACATACGAATGTGTGTGAATAGCACAGATGGTGAAATCCTTTCGTTCATATTCGTTGCTTCAATTTGCAAGCCCTGGTTCATGTACCTTATGATAAAAAAAGAACCGGAATTTTCATTTTAAAATTCCCGCGCTTGTCCAATCGGTAAACTTTTATTCTCTCAACGTTGGAAACACTTTTATACACATTCTGTCAAATTTTGATGCATATCGTACGATTAGTTTTTGTTTGGCGTTTATACAAAGAAGTAGAAAAATTTTCGTGTGGCGATTTTTATAATGGATGAAAATTTAGAACAACGGCTCGCCTTCGAAGCGCCATTCGGTCGATTGTTGTGCGGTTTCGACGTCATATTCATAGATCCACACTTCATCATCAGTTATGATGCATTCGATGCATGTGGGGTCACTATCTGCGTTGGAAATCATCTCTTTGGCCACATCAACACGACGCTGTTTTTGAATGAAATTCAGCTTTTTTGGCACCAGCCGAGAAGCGACGTTTTTCAAACCCAAAACATCAGTTAAAATGTGTTCGGCTGACAACACAGCTATCTCTCTAATCGGTACAGAACGATTTTGCAACACGATTTGCTTCGCCGATTCAATGTTTTCTTCAGTAACAGATGTTGTTGGGCGGCCAGGGATCTCATCATGATCCAAGCTTGTACGACCACCTTTCACCAAAGACCTTTTCTAACATTTTCAACGTTTCGGAACACTTAAATCCATTTGCAACACAAAATTTGATGCACGCACGTTGTTCTAAATTTTCATCCATTATAAAAATAAATAAATATAAAAATCGCCACACGAAAATTTTTCAACTTCTTTGTATAGACGCCAAACAAAAACTAATCATACGATATGCGTCAAAATTTGACAGAATGTGTATAAAAGTGTTGCCAACGTTGAGAGAATAAAAGTTTACCGATTGGACAAGCGCGGGAATTTTAAAATGAAAATTCCGGTTCTTTTTTGATCATAAGGTATTAAAAAAATTAAGTTCCAATATGAACAAAAAAGTTAGGAATTTGGTTGCGTATGCATTGGTTCCTTAATATGCAAACGTGAAAATCAAATAAAACAACAAACTATGTTCTGCGGACTGTGTCACATATTTTCTTCCTTGTATTGCTGCCATTCTATTTACAGACACTTTCCGAGGAATCATTAAAATTACACTATTACTGAGTTTATTGGTTGACGTTTATTAAAATTTTTCACATTCACATTTCTCTAATTCCTGTTCATAAAATGATTAAGTTCGTACGTTCTCTGTCTTGAAAATTATTATGATATAAATTCGTTTCATATGTCCAAATTTATATCTTGAGGTTGTTCGTATTCAAAATTGATCTTTTAAGTAACTTTGAAATCATCATAATTGACTTTCATTTAAAGGATATTTTCCAAAAATTTTCAAATGTAAAAATTTGTTGAAGGCATCCAAATAGAGTAGAATCAATTGTTCTGAAAGAATCTAATTATCATTTTGATCATTCACCAAAAATGTAAACACTAATAGTAGAGCAAGTTTGTAATTTGTGACTTTTAGTGCATCCATCATCATAATATTTATTGAAAATGAAAATAATAATAAATAATAATAATAATAATAAATAATAATAATATTATTATTATTATTATTATTTTTTATTATTGTTTTCATTTTCAATTATTTCATTTTCAATGTAATCGTGATCGATCGTGTCTTGCATACAACCCCCTAGTTTTTTTATGGATTGACCTCTTTTACATCTCCAACAACTCCAACACGAACAGCTTAAATCTTGCGTGCTTTTAGATAACGTCTAATAAATCCACTCTTCTAAGAGGAATTTCGAAGAATTCAGTGCTACGTTAGAGTTAACAGTGATAGCTCACCAGAAATTCCTTTTGAAAATGTATATTGTCAGACCGTTATCCCAAAAACCTTAATCCACCTAGTTGTGTGATAATTCCTTTCTTTTGCCATTTAAATGGCCTTATTAAAACACTTATAAAATTCTATTATCGGATATAAGTATGGTGAGTTTATAGCAAAGCAAAGTTCTGGCATTACATTCCTTTTGTGCAATTTTGCCTTTCTGTTCCAACACACTTCGCAGCCAATTCTTAGCGTACAAAATCATTGCATGGCTAGTACTACGATCGTTCCAGGTTAGGACTCGAACATACGACAACTGGCTTGTAAGATCATATATACTTTGAACCACCAACCCGGGGCAGCTTGTGAGCATATCAAATAACCTAATTGTACCTTTAAAACTACACTCTTGGAAAAATTGAAATTTACGCTTTACTAATTTCTTCGGTGATGACACAATATTACATCTACTAACATGTAAAAATAAGCTTCGCGTCTATATCAATGGAAGTTTAAGCTGCATTAACTGTGAAGTTACTGATATGACTTATCTTTACATGTTTTGAATCGTGAATGTAAGTGAATCACGACGCTCCATTTATGTTCATCTATAAAGATGTAAACTTTTCTTAGTGTGTAGTCTGAATCTTTCAAAATTCTTTCATATCCGAGAAAATTTGTTGCATTGAAAAACACTGGGATTGGTCGGTTACGTCACAGATTATCAAAATTCGTTAATTCCTCGTGAAAATTCAATCGATGATGTTGTGCAATTAGTCGGTTACGTCAGTAATATTTATACATTTATACTTTATCCAAAATTTCATAGTAGCTTTCAAACGAGCCTATACTTGTAGAAATCGGCACTAACATCGTTGAGGAGATTGAGCGGTAAAAATAAGGTGTTTTTTCGGTTATGTCTCTTATACCATTATATCTTCGGAACTAAAAGTGACAACCATTTGATTTTCGAACTTGGTCCACAAACCAACAGTAGCTTTCAAACAAGCCTAGACTTGTTAAAATCGACTAAACCATTTGTGAGGAAATTGATCGGTAAAAAAAAAACATGCGTTTGATATCTCCAGAACAGAGATGCCATTTATACAGATTTATCTGTATTATACAGATTTTTATATGCTCATACAGATTTAATACAGATTACTGATTTTATACAGATTTCCTCAATTTAATACAGATTTATACAGATCTTATAAAAAGTAAGAAAGAAAAAATTAAACTTTTCTGTCTGAGCTATGTTTTAGTATTTGATTCCAGTGATGAGATAAAAGTATTTCAATCAAGGGACAAATTACAAATTAATATGGAAATCAGTTGTGAATTCCATTTATATTATAATTTGAAACCAATTTGAACTGATATTCAAGGAAGTAATGGCATCATGAAATTTTACTGTCAAACTGAGAGTTGTATGACCCGACTTGACGTTGCATATTGGGCGTTGAAATTTCATGTCAAATTATGAAGTCAACAATTTCAAACTAGATAAATATCTGGTAATACAATTAAATTGTTGTGGATAAATAAATAAAAAAAAGACTATGAAATTTTGTCGTTGAATATTCTTATGAGCGCAGCAATGACTGATTGAATCTACCATCCTACAACCACAATCTATTGGAATAACATTTATTGGCATCATTTTGTGTAAGAATTTCATTTTATTAGTGAATACAGATCAATACAGATTTTTCATACAAAGCAATACAGATTTTCGATGAAAATATCTGGCATCTCTGCTCCAGAACCAGAATCATCGCTATTTGACTTTCGAACTTGAATAACAATTCAATAGTAGCTTTCAAACGAGCTTAAACTAAAGGCAGACCCTGTCAGCTTGGAGCGAAATCAATCTTCTGTTCAGCAACGCCATCGCACGGCATCACATTCAACATATCATGTCAATTATATGGGTGCGCAGTGCTGCTATTTTGGCGCGCACGAACTTGACATTTCTCTCCCCTACTTCTGTGTACGAGATTCGATGCGGGCTCGCTTGAAGGCGCCATGCTCGCAAAAAATGTTGTTGCCAATGATTTGTTCGGGAAATGTGAGAGCTGGATATCTTGTTAATATGATGTCTTTGCTTAAGGTGAAATCGGCTGTGAAAGATGAGCGCGAAAAACAACGCATTTTGTCGGTTATTTAATTTATACCATTACATCTTCGGAGCCGGAAGTGACAGCCTATTGATCTTTGAACTTGATCAATGGTCCAATAGTAGCTTTTAAACGAGCCAAATTTTGTTGAAATCAGTTCAGCTATCTCTGAGAAACTTGAGCGATAAAAAAATCTGAAAAGTTCACACATATACATTTTTCGATCTCGTCGAGCTGAGTCGAATGGTATATGATGCTATGAGTCTCCTAAGCTCCGTTCGAAAGTCGGGTTTTCCAGCAATAAAGAAAGGTAATAATTTAAAGAGAAAGACACAACGCATAAAATGAACAGAATAAGAAAAATGTTATCAATGATTAACATGTTCGATTTGTCTCGGTGTACTGTGAAAAACAACTGAATGTTCAACTGTGTTGAACTTGACTACAAACAAACAAACAAAACTCCTGGAAAGATGCTCATTATATCATATAATGACGAGTGTAGATATGTTCTGTTCGGAGGTAATAATGCTTATACCCGCCTTGCGCATTACCCAATACTAATCATTGCTAAAAAAGTAAACAATGTTATCAGTGAAGTTTCTTTACACTCAGGTAAAAATATATGGAATTTCATAATGATTTCGTATGTTTTTTTTTGTCACAAGAATATCGTATGCAAATCATAATGAAATCGCCTTATGAAGTCACGAAAATTGGAATTCCAATAAAAAGCCTTATGAAATTCATACGAAATTTTTAGGAACATCATTCGAAATTTCTATGACACATATAACTTCTCTCATATCCTGTGCCATCCATCAACATTCACTTTGAAGAATCGGCACTCGCTGAGAGTAAGTCATAATAGTAAACGGCAGAGAAAAGTTTTCTCTTTCGTCTGGTGTTAAATTTAATACTCTATCTTTCACAGCTCTTTCGAAAGTGGAAGTTAACAGGTGGCTTATTGGCCGTTCTGAAAAAACGCGTGAGTTGTTCGTATGAAAACTATACACGCAGAGAAATAGAACACAATATATTCTAATATATTGAGCCTTGAAGCAAAGATATCATATTAACAAGATATCCAGCTCTCACATTTCCCGAACAAATCATTGGCAACATCCTTTTTTACGAGCATGGCGCCCTCAGGCGAGTCCACATCGAATCTCGCACAGAGAAGTAAGGGAGAGAAATGTCAAATTCGTGCGCGAAAATAGCAGCACTGCGCACCCACACAATTGACATGATAAGTTGAATGTGATGCCGTGCGATGGCGTTGCTGAACTGAAGATTGATTTCGCTCCAAGCTGACAGGGTCTGCTTTAAGTAAACTTCAAATAATTGTTTGAATCAAATAAAATTATATTTGAATTAAAATTTGAATCAAATAATCAAATATGGATTCAAATTTCAAAATTTTATTGAAACAAATCAATCGGATGAACACATTTTGACAGTTCAGCAGTACTGTTTGTAAACAGAAATTTCTTTTGTTTGTTTATTGACAAATTGGATCAGACCATTTACGGTCCGTTTAAAAAAAAAGTTTTAAAACATTTGTTCACGATTGAATACGGTTCTTTTTTGATATTTATTAAATAAAAGTGACTAGTTGCAAAGTGTAAAGATGATTGTTTAAGATGTGCTCTTCGATTTTTGTTTAAGCTTGTTTGTAAACAGTACCGCTGAACTGTCAAGGATGAATACTTGTTCATTTGTGTCGTCACGATAAAAAACCTAATACCCATAACTCTACACCTTGTGAAAGGTCTATTTGTCTATGTCCAACCTTCTTGGTGTTTGTTTTATGCAGTCAGAAATGCCAGATTTGTTTCGAAAACTGCATATTGCTTATAAGTCTGCTGCATCTACTGATTTCGGAAGATTTTCGCGGATATTCTGCAGAATTGTAATATTTTTACAAATCGATTTATTTTGCTCACTCAATCAACAAAATTGAGCTATTTCTTTGCAGTTTTTTACATATTGCATATATTCAAAAATGTGACCTGGCACCTCTGTACGTAATCATCTCTGTGTGGGAGTCAAATGACACCTGGTTACGTGTATTTATTTACCTAATTCGTATTTTTGTTATTGTTTGGAACAGTAGTATACTATCTGTGATATCAAATTTTTATTCATAAACTTGTGCATCAGTGAAGCAATAAAAGTGTTCACTTCATTGCTGGAAAAGTAAGAGTTTGTACCTTTGAGAGATATTATTTTTTTTGTCGAGGAGAATCCATACGCAGTAGTGCAAAATTTTTGCAAAGTCACGTATCTCAAGTGCGAAAGGAACCGTGTACTCCATATTAAGTGAAAGATTAGCATTAGTACTCATATTCCCTTGTTTATTTTGCTTTGTTATAGATACAAACATACAAGTAATCTATACCAACGGAATCATTGCAACTCTGTTTCACTATATAATCGGTATTAGGAACAAATAAAATTATAACGAGTTGTCTGATTGTGCAACCCTCTCGTCTCGTTGGCCTAAGATTAGTCATCTATATAGTGGCAAAAAACAAGTACTGTTTAGATGAAGCTTTAGTTAGTAGCATAAAGCATCTGAACTAGTGCTAGTACGACACTGGAAAGCAGATGATAAGAACAAAAAAATGTTGATTACGGAGTGAAGTTTTGCCAGTCTTGATTGAATTTCATTCCGCAAAAATGGATGACAACGATCAGAATGTTCAACCGGAAGGGTCCACCAGTTTAATGGATACTACTAGGAATAAGTACGAACAAAAGTATCGATTCTTTATTCTAGAGCCAGCAATTCTGTTGTTGTTTTACGCATGGAATGTCTCAGGTAAATAGATTTAGAAGGATTAAAGTTACAGTATTGTTTCATTTTTTTTTCATTTCAGCCGCTGTTTTCACCAATCAAATTGTTTATCAAACTTGCACGGTCACACTAGCAATCAACCAGTCGGAATGTGTTCTTCTGGGGACAGAAAACGAAACCGAATCTACTCAGGAGTTGGAAAAGACAGTCCAACCTTACACAACTAATATACTGATGGCGAAATCGCTGATCGAATCTATAATTCCAGCCCTGTGCAGTATGTTTATTGGACCATGGTCGGACAAGTACGGACGGAAGCCGGTTCTTCTGTCGACTTTTATTGGATCGTTTTTTAGTTATTCCCTGCTGGGGTTGGTGTGCTTTCTTTCTGGCAAATACCCAATAGATCCGTGGTACTACGTTTTGACATTCATTCCGGCTGCTTTGTCCGGTGGTAACTGTGCATTGATTACCGGTGTCTTTTGCTATATCACCGATGTGACCAGTGAGGAAAACAGAGCTATCAAGTAAGTTCGATACTAGTGTTGATAAATTTCCTTTTGGTCACAAATACTTCCCATCATTCTAGAATGGGTGTCCTAGAAGCTTCAATTTTTGGAGGTTTACTTTTCGGAACGCTTAGCAGCAGCTACATACTGCACTGGACCAACTCCACAACGGTTTTTGCCATAGCTGCTGTTGCCATTTTGATTGGAATTGTATATATTACGTTCTACATTGAAGAAAGTGTACAACCAAATGAACTCGCTACTAGTTCCTGTAAGCTTCGGGAAATTTTCCGCTTCGAATTAGTTGCAGATTTGTTCCACACGTGTTTCAAACGGAGGCCAAATTTCGACAGGGTTATTATTTGGCTGGTCATTTCCGCTCTTGGAGCAAGCATTTTTGCAATGGGTAATTATTACAAAATGGTCATCGGATTCCTTTCATTCATAGCCTCATTGTAGAAGGGAACGGAACCGTACATTTTCTGTACTATCGAGAACGCTTCGGTTGGACCGTCAAGGAGTTTTCGTTTTTTGATGCCACCATAATAGTGTTCATGATTGTTGGTAACATTGTTGGTGTGTATGGAATCAAGAAATGGTTTGGATTGTCAGAAAGTGTTCTGGCAGCTATTGGATTTTGCTGCTATGCCATCGATAGCGGAATCAAAGGTGTAGCCTTCAAGCCCTGGCATCTTTATCTAGGTAATCGGAGTGGAAACAATCGAATGTTGACGCTAAAACTGATCGAATTTTCTTCCAGCGATTGTGATTTCGATGATGAAGGGTAATGCTGGCCCGATGGGACGCGCCGTGATATCGAATACTGCGCCACCCAACGATATCGGAAAGATATTCTCCCTGACGACGTCGATAGAATCTTTGACTCCACTGTTATCGGCTCCGTTTTACACATATGTGTACAAAAAAACCCTTCCGTGGTTCCCAGGAGCATTCTTTCTCATTAGCTCAGCCGTTTATTTTTGTTGCGTGTTTCTTATGATGTAAGTCTAGTGGCTACCATGTTGAATGATTCCTGTAATTATATTGCGTTTTCCATTCACAGATTCGTAAGAATATTCGAAGGGATGCATCAATCGATTACATACTCAGTAGTCAGCTAAGGGCAATTTTATAGGAAGCAACTCTAACTATTAACTATTAAAAAATTTATAGATTTATTATACATATTTTTCGAACATATCTAATAAAATCGGAAACTAGTCAATTGATAAAATAAATTGTCGCATAAACATTTGACAAGCGATAAAAGAAAATTTATTTTAAATACATAATGAAGTGCATTGGGAATATTGCAAATATTTTTTCAGCTTGTGATATTGTCCCAAATATTCCATAGTTACGTTTGCAGTGTAGCTTGTAGCACCATCTTTTAAAGTCTTTTTGAACAATCTCCGATAACGTGAAATGAGTTAAAAATACCTACAACGATCGTCGTTGATTGTTTCGCGTGATTTCGGATGTTGTTGCCTATCTAATACAGAAAAACTATGCAAACACTGTGAAAACCGAATTTGGATTCGGAGCCCGGCGGACCTAGTTTCATATACCATTCGAATTAACTCGCCAAGATCGCAAAATATCTGTGTGTATGTGCAAAAAATAAGTACACGTAAATTCTATTACTGAATCTCACAAAGTGTTCGAAAAACGTCTCGGCAAACCGAGAATCGCGGCAATCCGAAATTTGTCAATTATTGTCGAACTTATCACCTGCAATTTTGCTGTAAGCTCGGCAAAACCCAGATAAAATTATCGAGCGTAGAAACGTTTTGCTTTATTATTGCATAACATAATTACCAGAAAAGCTAAGGTTGAGAAAAGAAGGTGGTTTTATTCATGTTTATTTTTAATATAAAAGAAGAAAAGCAAACGCTAAAGGAAAACATAACTGTTGAAAACACTTATTTCCACACACTTGAAACTGATTCTCGATCTCGGCATAATGAAATGCCGAATAAGATTTATTTATTTAATCAACAGACAAACTTAAGCCCTATGATTGGTTCTAAGAATATTTATAACTTGCTGAATATAGCTGAACTTGTCCGTAAACAACAAATATACCGAGATCAGCAAAACCGTTTGCCGAGATTACGAATACTGAAATTCGGCGAGAAACTTGTCATGTTATGTCACCTATCAATTTTGTACTGCACCGGACGTCGCAATTTCTCATGGAGCTGGAAAATATACACGAATTGGGCGAATGATTGTTGTTTGTAAAAGTTGTTTTTTATACTTTTGAATATTTAGTTATTTTCAGGTAGGAAGAGCACTAGAAACAACATGTTTTTATCTGTGATATTTCTATTCGGAATTTGCATTTCAAGTGAACACTAATAAAATACACTCATTTCCCAACCTTGTCTTTTGCGATAAGTTTTCCATGCAAAAGTAAATCAAAATCCATGATTCGATCCCGGTCGCTTTTGCCGAGCTAACAGCAAAATTGCAGCTGACAAGTTCGGCAATAATTGACAGTTACCAAATTCAGGATTGCCGAAATTCTCAGTAATTATAAATTTTGTCGAGACTGTTACCGAGCACTCGGCTGTGCAAATTTCGGCAATTATTGCGCCGAGATTCAGCAATAAAATTTGAGTGCGCAGTGCTCCTAAATAATTTAGGTAAATGTAAAATACACAGTTTTTGATTTCAGCTATCCTTTTCAAAAAATATCAAAATCTTTTCCTTCATCTTATTTATATATGTTCCAGCTCTATGAGAAATGGCGATGTGGTGCTGTAAATCCGTTTGCCCACATATCAAGCAGTAAGTTAGCATATACTGGAATTCGGTGTGAAACTTGTTTTTTAATGTCACCAGTGAATTAGGAATCTGTAAATCCTAATTCACTGCTGACATTAAAAAACAAGTTTCACGCCGAATTTCAGTAAATGCTAACTTACTGCTTAAAATGTGGGCAAACGGATTTACAGATTCCGGTATATTTGTTGTTTACTGACAAGTTCAGAAATATATTTTGCCAAGTTCAGCGAAAAAAATGCACATTACGGAGGTATCAGAATATGACTAACGAATTTCGAAGATTAGCAAGGGGATTACCGAACAATCAGTAAAATGTCGTGTTGCCGAACTAATTCGGCATTCCTTTATACTGAGAAGAGCTAAAAAAGTCATTTTCGTTTACTCAAAATAGACGAAAATTTCGAGAAATGAACGCAAACCTCAGCTCCGCTTGCAAATTATGAGAACGAGATCCATGTCCAGTCAACGACATAAGCAGGACAGTAGTTTCAAAATTGTGTTCTTTCATTCATTTACCTCTTTAGTCATTTTCAGTTTTCAGTGAAAATCGTATAATGTGCACACGGAAAAAGTGGATGCACACACTTAAATTTTTGCCTTTCTCATATAGAAAGGTTATGCAATCACTTGAAAAACCGACTAGTGAAAATTGGCCCGGAGGGCCAAGTGTCATATACCATTCGACTCAGTTCATCGAGCTGAGCAATGTGTGTGTGTGTATGTGTCAAATAATCTCACTAGGTTTTCTCGGAGATGGCTGAACCGATTTTGACAAACTTAGATTCAAATTTAAGGTCTCGTGGTCACATACGGAATTCCTGAATTTCATCCGGATCCGACTTCCGGTTCCGGAGTTATAGGGTAAAGTGTGTTCAATATTGTACACCGTCGCTTAAACCGGCGAAACAAAAAACGTAAAAAAATTTCTAAACTGGTCTCAAACCAACACAAATCGATAGTCATTATCAGTAGGCAACTAAACAAACCGATTCCGGCTATCCTGGTTCCCGGTATCCGGTTCCGGAAGTACCGGAAATTGTGGTCATATATACCAAAATGGATCTCACTCACTTTTCTCAGCGATGGTTGACCGATTTTCACAAACTTAGATTCAAATGAAAGGTCTCGTGGCTTCATACGAAATTCCTGAATTTCATCCGGATCCGACTTCCGGTTCCGGAGTTATAGGGTAAAGTGTGTTCAATATTGTACACCGTCACTTAAACCGGCGAAACAAAAAACGTAAAAAAATTTCTAAACTGGTCTCAAACCAACACAAATCGATAGTCATTATCAGTAGGCAACTAAACAAACCGATTCCGGCTATCCTGGTTCCCGGTATCCGGTTCCGGAAGTACCGGAAATTGTGGTCATATATACCAAAATGGATCTCACTCACTTTTCTCAGCGATGGTTGACCGATTTTCACAAACTTAGATTCAAATGAAAGGTCTCGTGGCTTCGGAATTCCCGAATTTCATCCGGATCCGACTTCCGGTTCCGGAGTTATAGGGTAAAGTGTGTTCAATATTGTACACCGTCACTTAAACAGGCGGAACAAAAACCGTAAAAAATGTTATAAACTGGACTCTAAACCGTTATTCCCAATCTTAGGGCTAAATGAAAGATCTTATGGTCCTACCAAAAATTACTGCATATTTTTGGGTTCAACAAAACCACAATATTATACATGAGAAAGGCATCATTACACCACTAGGTGGATTAAAACAGGTTTTTAGCTGAGTCTCGGCAAAAAAATGCCGAGATTCGCACAGCCGAGTAATCAGCAATCATCTCGGCAAAAATAAAATAACTGAGCGTCTCGGCACCCTCAAATTTGACAAACGTCAAATATTGCCGAAATCGCGAAACTTAGTACAATTTGTTAACTTGTTTAAAAGTATCTCAATAATTTATCTAGATTCTGAGTTTGTGCACTTTTTTGATCCTGGGTGCTTTCTACTTTAAATCCAACCAAAGGGCACAAACTCAGAGTCTAGGTAAATTATTCAGATATTTTCTAACAAGATGTGGGAATAAGAGATTAACAAGAATGTAATTTGCTCTTATTTTCCTGTGAACTTCACCAAATTCTAGATAATTTTTCTACTAACTTTCTGAGTACTACAGAAGTATTTATTTCTATGTGCTATTTTACCGTGCAAAACGTGACAGAAAACGATTCACAATGATTTTTACCTGTTTGTGCTCGTATCTGTAGAAGTTTCAGTTAACAAAGAGGTTCTGGGGTGTAATTACTTCGATTTATCATGTTTTAGAGACTCTTTATAGTCAAATGTCAAAGATTTTCATTATATCAATGAAAGAATAATAACTGCAATAAGACTGATTTTTCCTGCAGACGTTATTTTGGTTTCGTCTTGTCGTACGGGAATGAGTGACGTTAGCATTGATACTCTCTTTTGGTTCAATGAGAGAAAAAAATGCTTTGTTTCTTTTCGTTTGTTTTGGATGCGATCATTTGCGAAGGAGACAGTAAAAAAAATGAATATGAGGCTAAATCCAACTTCTTTCGTTGAGAATGCGTGACAATTGTAAGTTCAGATGTCGAGTTCAAGAATCGGTTTTGAGTGTGTGCTCTTGATTTTCTCGGAGATGGTTGAACCGATTTTGACACACTTATATTCCAATGTATAATTTTAATTAAATTAAATGCTTAGAATTTTATACGAATTCGATCTCCGCTTCTAGAACATTCAATCCGGCATATTCGAGGGCAACGACACTTTGGAATTTTTGCTACTTTTACAAAAATTGTAAAAAATTCACTCGAATAATTCTACTAAACGCTCAAGTGACAAATTAATGTGTAAAATTGTAAAAAATATTCAATCCATCCTTAAACGAATTCTTATAATTCCAATTATTATTTATATTAAATACCACACTTATTCTTATACTATGTCAAATCCCTTTTTTTACTAAATCTGGCAATAAAACTTACAACTTATTTTTATCTTTTCCGAAATTCGTTAAAATTCTTTTCTGATATCTCGGTAAATGGATAATGATGATACTTAGATTTTAAATTCATTTACTCGATAGGCCTTTGAATCACCTTCGTTTATCTTTCGGCAAAATACCGATACCTTTTCCCTCACACAATCTGTAAATTTGCTCGTTTCACGAGAAATGGCGACGGAGAGCGATGCAAAATCGACAAGTGACACTAAATGACTGAGTGACCTGTCGAATTTTGGTTAAAAGTTAACTCATTGTTCGAAATCTCGGCAAAAGCATTTGTTGATTTCGGTATACATATTTGATAATCACTGGCAAGCAGTGTTGGTGATTTAACAGAAGCTGCTATATTGCTATCTATATTGTATACAACATTTTCAATCCGGTAGAAGATGCTACAAGAACTCGAGTCTCTCAATGCATGAACCGCGAGAGAATTTTGCTACATTCCTTCGCTCCACTTCATACTCTGAGTATTTCACGGCCCTTAAAAAAAATTACAGTCTGATAATGATCGTTGCTGTGTGGAATTTCCCAAGAGAGAATCGCAAGTTGACAATTATCGCAGAAAATCGAGTCGATGATTCAACTTGATTATTCTCATACTAGGTTGCAATATTTCAAAACCCTTGTGTGTAGCATTCACATACATTTTCATAGACACAACTTATACAAAGATTATATGCACATAGTTAGAATAAGCGGCAATAGTAAAATGATTCTATCGCAATTATCAACCGCCTGTATAGAATCGGATCGCGGAACGAGAATAAGCGACCGTTTGTTGCTTCAGAGAAGATCTCCACAGCAGCGTGCTAACCTTTGATTCTCAGAAATGTCATCGAGAGAAATTCGCTCTCGCACTGGTGTCGATTCTATGTTAAATGAGCCATGTCGGGTTTTTGTTGTTGCGATGATTTCCAACTCTCTTTGATGGCACTGATTCAATCGTTGAAAAGTTGCCAGTGAACGTTCTTTGATACGATAAAAGCCATCCTTGCTGGCAAGTTCAGCAAATTATGAAACCAAACTTCGGTAAAAAAAATGTAAATTGTAAAGGGTATCCATTTACCGAGATATCAGAAAAGAATTTTAACGAATTTCGGAAAAGATTAAAATAAGTTGTAAGTTTTGTTGCCAGATTTAGTAAAAAAAAAAGGATTTGACATAGTATAAGAATAAGTGTGGTATTTAATATAAATAATAATTGGAATTATAAGAATTCGTTTAAGGATGGATTGAATATTTTTTACAATTTTTCACATTAATTTGTCACTTGAGCGTTTAGTAGAATTATTCGAGTGAATTGTTTACAATTTTTGTAAAAGTAGCAAAAATTCCGAAGTGTCGTTCCCCTCGAATATGCCGGAATTTAAAATCTAAGTATCATCATTTCAAAAATATTTTTAGATATCTTTTCATTTACAGGGAGAGGCATTGGAGAGTACTACAAACAAATGCTCCAGTCGTGTTATTTATTTTTCACGTTTGATTTACTGTTTTTATGTTTCAAATTAAAATTAAGGTTATTCTTTCCTCAACCCTAGTATTTGTGTTAATTATTTCAAACAATCTTGCTCTTGTTTAAGATTTGCTTTAAATTTGCTCGAAAATTTGCTATTATTTAATAATTTTTTTTATTCATAGAAAGGATATTGAATTGTTGGCAAAACTGACTCTCGAACGGAACCTACGAAAACGATAGTGTTGTATACCATTCGACTCACCTTGACGAGATCGGAAAATATCTGTGTGTGCACCTTTCAAAGATTTTTCAAACCGCTCAATTTTAAAGCTTCTAATCACCTGAAAGTTAAGTACTATTGGTTCACTAACCAGTCTCGAAGATCGGATGTTTCGGGAACGGAGATGGTTTAAGGGCTGAGACCAGTGTGTTTTAGAGCGTTTTAAAGGGCTATTTTCACGCTTCAAATCTGATTTTCTCAGAAACGGTGACGAATATCAAAAAACCCAACTTACAATCTCTTAGAAGATTAGTTTAGATTATTCTGTGAAAATTTCAGAATGATTGTTTGACTTTAGCGGTCGAGAAAGACTTTCTGAAGAGTTTCTGAAGGAAGAATTGCATAGCTAAAACGGCAACTTTCAACTTGTTCATTGAATATCTCGCCTTCAAAAGCATGGATCAAAAATCTATCCTGACCGGTGAATGAATATATAGTTTCCATTGCATTGTGAACGAACAATTTCACCGCTCACAAAGAAAACGCCTATCCAGCCAAAAAGAACCACAAACAAAACGCTAGTGGAAGCAAATATATTCCATATACCTTATGATAAAAAAGAACCGGAATTTTCATTTTAAAATTCCCGCGCTTGTCCAATCGGTAAACTTTTATTTTCTCAACGTTGGCAACACTTTTATACACATTCTGTCAAATTTTGACGCATATCGTACGGTTAGTTTTTGTTTGGCGTCTATATTGTAATTTTCGTGTGGCGATTTTTATAATGGATGAAAATTTAGAACAATGGCTCGCCTTCGAAGCGCCATTCGGTCGATGGTTGTGCGGTTTCGACGTCATATTCATAGATCTACACCTCATCACCAGTTATGATGCATTCGATGAATGTGGGGTCACTATCTGCGTTGGAAATCATCTCTTTGGCCACATCAACACGACGCTGTTTTGAATGAAATTCAGCTTTTTTGGCACCAGCCGAGAAACGACGCGTTTCAAACCCAAAACATCAATTAAAATGTGTTCGGCTGATCCATAAGAGATGCCCAACAACACAGCAATCTCTCTAATTAGTACAGAACGATTTTGCAACACGATTTGCTTCGCCGATTCAATGTTTTCTTCAGTAACAGATGTAGCTGGGCGGCCAGGGATCTCATCATGATCCAAGCTTGTACGACCACCTTTGAAGCGTTTATACCACTCGTATGCCTGTGTTTTTCCTAGACACGATTCACCAAAGACCTTTTCTAACATTTTCAACGTTTCGGAACACTTAAATCCATTTGCAACACAAAATTTGATTCACGCACGTTGTTCTAAATTTTCATCCATTATAAAAATAAATAAATATAAAAATCGCCACACGAAAATTTTTCAACTTCTTTGTATAGACGCCAAACAAAAACTAATCGTACGATATGCGTCAAAATTTAACAGAATGTATATAAAAGTGTTGCCAACGTTGAGAGAATAAAAGTTTACCGATTGGACAAGCGCAGGAATTTTAAAATGAAAAATCCGGTTCATTTTTATCATAAGCTACGTTATATAAACATGAAAGTCTCGTATCAACTTCGACTCATCAGTGTATAGCTGATTATATTAAATTGTTGATGGTACATGAATGATTCAGTTGTTACCTTCGAAAAATTTAACGATTTATGTAGAATTTGATTTGAAGAAATATTTTATTATTATATCAATATTTAGCATATACTGTAACACAATGGTTTTTGAATTGAGTTTTTCATTCCCAAAATAAAAGCTTACAACTAGTTGATAATTTTTTGTTTATGTTTTATCAAATTGAATATGTGTTTAGAAAGATGGTAAATGCTCTAGAATTTGCATTCACATTCTAGCAATGACCAATCGACTGCGTCATAAAAACCGACCGTATCATTTCCACCGCTGTTTTGTTTTGCACTGATTTCCAGCTGTCAATACGATTATGTAATGTATGTCACCTAAAAGACAAACGTGATTTACCGTCGCAAATTGCCGATGGCCCTACAGCGTAACACATGTGTATGCCCCGAAGGAAAGAGGCAAACGGTCACGAATCGAGCGTCCGTTACCTGGACGACAGTGATCACGAGTCAAGCGTAAGAACTTGCGTGGGAGGACCGATTATTGGTGCGGAATATTAATAAGGTGGGAGGCGATTGGGGGCAGTACGCAAACTAATGAGTATTCCAGTATAGCAACTTGTTTTCGTCAGTTTTATGCATGCTCGGTCAAATTTGGCGCAATTACTAAATCCGCCTGTACGTTGCAATCGGAACCGCCGAGAAATTTCATTTGATTAGAGTCATCGGTGATGAATACTGGTGCGTGCAGGGAAAGTGAATTGTTAAACTATTTAGACCGTTGAGAATTGCACCCTGAAGATGAGATTAGTGATGAAAGTGAGTGTTAATGAAATTGAAATATGATCCATAATAGTGAGAAAGGTATATTTTAGATCTTCGTTCCAATTGTGTTATTGGCAACGGTAACGCAAGGAAATTTCATCAACCCGCCAAATTTCTACAGCCTGGATCTAAAAAATTTCCAGTACTTCAAATACCCAGGACGATTAACGCCTCATGGTGTGCAACCAATCTATCCAGAACCGTCACTGGCCCAGCGACTTAAGGCCATCTATCGGTACTTCCGCACCGTACATGTGGGTCATCCTATTCAAAAGAATATCTACAATATCCCGGTCGATCCCAAGCGAGGACTTCAGTTACGGGCAGCCTACAAGCGTCAGTTTGGCTACCGCGGCGAGAACCTGATTGCTCTAATCGGGAATGGCCACTCACCCCAGGAACTGCGATATTATGGAGCGATAGGGCGAGATTTTGGTCAGTACTGACGGAACAAAGACTGTTGTGTAGATTGTGTTCATATGTGTGCGAGAAATTAGTATAATTAATAAACGAAGCTAACTAATTTAATGTTGGAAGAACGAATCTTCGAATTGTGATGGGATTTCAATAAAATAGATGTTTCCCAAGCAGAGTCGTGATTTTCTATCTTTTTATTCTGACTTTATACATACTTAGAAGATTTCGCAGAATTAAAGACTGTCCCAGAAAGTATGGACGCACTTTGATTTCGCTGTAAATAATTCACAAGTGTTAGATATTCAAATTTTAATCGATATACTGATAATGTTAGACTACAACAACAGAATATTATTCTAAACATTTGCTAGTTAGCCATTGTAGACTAGCTGGCGCACCTTCTTGCGAACGTTTCTCATCAAATTCGGTACAGACTTCTTGGCGATAAGTTTTGACACTGTTTTCCAATTTTTTTCGAACTGTTGAATGGTTTCGGCTGCCGAGACATGTTTTCTAAGATGTGCCTTCGTTAATGCCCAAAATTCCTCAATTGGTCGAAGTTGTGGGCAACTTGGTGGATTCATGTCTTTTGGGACGAAAGTGACATTTTTGGTAGTATACCATTCTACCGTTAATTTCGAGTAGTGGCAAGTAGCAAGATCTGGCCAGAAGAAAACAGGATCCTTGTGGCTTCGAATCATGGGTAGAAGTCGTTTTTGTAAACATTCCTTGATGTATATTTCGCTGTTCATTGAAGCAGTGGTGATGAAGGGTTTCGAAATCTTACCGCAGCTACAAATTGCTTGCAAGACCATAGCTTTCTTATCAAATTTTTCGACTCCCATCGATGTCTCGGACTGGTTTAACACTTGCCCTTCTCTCATTGTATAATATTGTGCTCTCGGCAAGGACTTGTAATCGAGTTTCACGTAGGTTTCGTCGTCCATGATTATGCAGTTCCAATTTCCAGCAAGAATCGTATTGTACAGCTTTCGAACCCTCGACCTGGTCGATGCTTCTTGTTTCGGAATACGTTTTGGTTGTTTCTGTTTCTTATAGGTTCGAAGATTCAAACGTTCTTTAGCACGAAGAACATTTGACTTTGAAGTGCCCACTTTTTTGGCCACATCCCGAACAGAAACCTCCTTCTTTTGCTCGAACGCCTTCAGTATACGTTTATCCAACTGAGGGTTAGCAGGACCTTTTTTCGACCCGTTTTCGATTTATCCTCAAAGGTGTTATGCTCACCGAACTTCCTGATTACATTTCGCACGGCTTTTTCACTTACTCCTTCCATTTTTGCTATCTATCTCAGTGACAGTCCGCGTTCTGTGCACCATTTTTACACAACTTTTCGACGATGTTCTGCTGAAAGTCCACACATTTCGAAACAAACTAATGAAAACGAATAAACTGCACAAGTGGTTAGATAAGAGTGTAAACAACAGGACGCAGGCATAAAAATTGACAGATTTCGAATCATTGCGAAATGGCAGCGGTTTTTGGTTGCGTCCATACTTTCTGAGACAGTCTTTAGGTAATTTGAGGTAACATGAGCGAAAGGGGGGGGGGGCATGAAAATGTTTATATAATTTGATAAGAATCAATACTTTTTGAAGACCATAGAAATATTTTGCATGGAATATATATTACTATATGGTGGGTGTAACGGCATAACTCTGAAACTACTTAACGGATTGCTATCAAACTTAGCACAGATACTTCTTGTTTTTCAGAGATGGTCATAAGGGTGTTTTTATGGAAGAGGGAGCGTAGCAAGTATCGTTAACATTACCTTAGGTCATGAAAAAAATGATCTAATTTGACGAGAATTGATACCTTTTTGAAGACCATAGATATTTTTTGCACGACTTAGATATGATAATAAGGGTATTCGTGGAGGGTGGATGTGGCGAGTGCCTTTAAAAAGAAAGGGTGTTAATTTTAAAATTTATCTTATTTGTCTACAAACGAGGGGGGCTAGAAGATTGATTCTCGATCGATTTTCAACTCCCCCCTATCGACACTTTTTGACGAACACAGATATTTTCTACACTACTCAGAGGGAAGAGAGCTGTAGTAAGTTCACTAACAAAAGGGGAGTTCAATGTGAAATTTATTGGGCCAGAAACGATACTTCTTGACTAATGCAGATACTACTTTCACATCAAAAATAGATTATAAGGTTCTTCCAAGGGAGAGGGAGTGTTGCAAATGTCTGAAACATGGGAAGTATATAGTAAAATTGATCGGATTCTTGACCAGTTCAGCATATTTCTGGAAAATAAGTAAGAGTCACATAAATATTCACAAGAGGGAACGGGGAATAAGTATTCTTAACAAAGGGAAGTAATACTGATCTGAATTGACGAAGAAATCAAACAATCAATGTGCATTTTTCTGTTAATTCAGAAAACTGTCGACACAAGGTGATGGAAAAAAGCTTACGACAACATTTGTATTGACTGAATCATTGTTCTATAGTATGAATGTAGTTATGATGATAAACAGCCTTTCGTTATCAAATAATCATTATCACGATCTTGAGCGATTAAGTGGAAATACACTGAGGTCTCTTTTTAAGCAAAAAAATCTGCGTAACTTCGGAAAATCGCGTAAAAAACCGCATATTTTCGGAATTTTTTTTTGGAAATCGACTTTGGGACATATACAAATTTTTAAACTTTCAAAATCGCAAAAAACGCGTAAATTCGAAAATCCGCGTAAAAAAAACGCGTAACTTCGGAAATCCGCGTAAAAAAAAACCGCGTAACTTCGGAAATTTGTGTAAAAAAAGCCGCGTAAGAAGAAACCGCATAAAAAAACCCAGTGTAATGATGTCATAAGAATTTTCACAACGAGATGAAATTTTTGCGGCCTTGTTTCACGAAATATTTCCGAGCAATGCCGGGTGATTCAGCTAATAGACTATATTCCCATTAGCAAAATATATTCGGTGAGTGTTTTTAGCTAACTAAGATGAACTGAATCGAATAGTTTTCGTGGTTTTTATGATGAAATGATTTTTTCACAGAGAACAGACATCCAAGCTAGTACAAACTTTTTCAAAAAAGCTGTTTAAAGCACACAAGTGAAAATCTGTCAAAATCACTGTTGCGTACGACTTTGCACGCATGAATTATCATTGTATGAAAGTTCGAACGCAAGAGTTCATAAGTGACTGTTGTGCTGTTCGAAGCGCCTGTATAGGCGAATTGATACTTGTTCATCGCTTTGCCAAACAACCTTTAAATGTAAGGGGTGTAAAGGACATTGAAAACTAAGATTTGCAACAGATGTAAGATATGAATAAAGCTTAAATTTTGTTTGCAGTTATCAGCTCAATGACCAATTGTCTCAGGTTTTGTATCTTTTGATGGATAATTTATCACCCGCCGCAAATGATACAATCACTGTCCTGCAGTGGAATTGTCGAAGCATCATGCCAAAACTTGATTCATTTAAAATCTTATTGCATAGTCAAAAATGTGTTGTATTTGCTTTATGCGAAACATGGCTTACTTCAAACATAGCTTTAAATTTTAATGATTTTAACATTATACGTCTCGATAGAGACTCTCCGTATGGTGGAGTGCTTTTGGGAATTAAGAAATGCTATTCCTTTTATACATTAAACATCCCTTCAACTTCTAGCATAGAAGTTGTTGCTTTCCAAATAAACATTAAAGGCAAAGATATTTGCATAGCTTCGGTTTATATTCCTCCAAAAGCACAAGTTGGACAGCGACAGCTTAATGAAATGGTTGAAGCCCTTCCTGCTCCACGATTGATTCTGGGGGATTTAAATTCGCACGGTATTATGTGGGGTTCCGTTTACAATGATAGCAGATCATCTTTAATACAAAACATTTGTGACAATTTTAGCATGACGGTATTAAATATGGGTAGCATGACACGGATCCCAAGACCTCCTGCACGCCCAAGTGCATTAGATCTATCTCTTTGCTCAACATCAATTCGACTAGATTGCACCTGGAAAATATTGCCTGATTTACACGGTAGCGATCATTTACCAATCATAATCTCAATTAGCTAGTATTCCATATGATTTGACAAAAAATATCGACTGGATTAAATACCAAAGTAGTATCTCTAGTATTTTGAATTCAATGGAAGAGCTCCCTCCACTTGAAGAATATGACTTCCTCATTTGTTCGATTCTGGAGGCAGCAGAACAATCCCAAACTAAACGCTTTCCTGGGCCAACGACTAACAGAAGGCCTCCCAACCCCTGGTGGGACAAAGAGTGCTCAGAGGCTAAACTCGCAAAACAAAATGCTTGCAAGACGTTTCCAAAACGGGGAGGAGGAACTCCTCTGAATTTTGAAAAACTTATGGTTTTAGAAACCAAGTACAAGAGCATACTTCGAGCCAAAAAATGTAGCTATTGGAGACATTTTGTCGAAGGTTTGTAAAGAGAAACCTCAATGAGCACTCTTTAGAATACCGCCAGACGAATGAGGAATCGATTGCCTTGCATTACTTTCGTCTGACATCCAAATTGCCTTCGCTCAAAAGCAACAAATGGCATCTGTATTTTTAGACATTAAAGGAGCATTTGATTCAGTTTCCATTGATGTTCTTTCAGACAAGCTCCACCAACATGGACTCCCAGCGGTTATAAATAATTATTTGCACAACCTTTTGTCAGAGAAACGCATGCAAGATACCTTAGATAACTTGTCCGTTTGGGCTGTTCATCTTGGTATCGAATTCTCTGCGGAGAAAACAGAGTTAGTCGTCTTTTCAAGAAAGCATGATCCCGCGCAGCTTCAGATCCATATGATGGGAAGAATGATTCAACAGGTTTCAACTTTTGAATACCTCGGGGTGTGGTTCGATTCCAAATGCACGTGGGGAGGACACATTAGGTTTCTGATAACAAAATGCCAACAAAGAGTAAATTTTCTTCGAACAATAACAGGATCTTGGTGGGGTGCTCATCCGGAAGATCTAATAAAATTGTATCAGACAACGATACTTTCAGTGATGGAATATGGGCGTTTGCTTTCGTTCCGCTGCAAACTCTCATATTATCAAATTAGAGCGAATTCAATATCGTTGTTTGCGAATTGCTTTAGGCTGCATGCATTCGACACATACAATGAGTCTTGAAGTTCTGGCGGGAGTTCTTCCATTAAAAGATCGATTTTGGGAGCTTTCATCACGCCTGCTAATAAGATGTGAGGTGCTGAATCCCATGGTAATTAATAATTTCGAACGACTAGTCGAGCTTCGATCTCAAACAAAATTCATGACAGTATATTTTAACCATATGTCACAGGAAATCAACCCATCAAGATATATTCCTATCCGTGTCAGCATCCTGAGTGCCCCTGACTCAACTTTATTTTTTGATACATCCATGCAGCGCGAAGTGCGTGGAATCCCGGATCATCTACGCTCGACGGAAATCCCAAAAATATTTTCAAGTAAGTTCAGGCATATTGACTCTGAGAAAAAGTTTTACACGGACGGATCGCGAATCGAAGAGGCGACAGGGTTTGGTATGTTCAACAATAATGTTTCGGCCTCATTTAGGCTTCAAGAACCTGCATCTGTTTATATAGCAGAGCTAGCAGCAGTTCATTATAGTTTGAGTGTAATCGTCACATTATCTCCAAACCATTATTTCCTCTTCACAGATAGTCTGAGTGCAATTGAAGCCATTCGCTCAAACATGACTGGCAAAACTGAACCGTTTTTCCTGGGCAAAATAAAACAGTGCCTGAACGACATATTGAACAATAATTATCTAATCACTATAGTCTGGGTCCCGGCTCATTGCTCCATTCCTGGCAATGAAAGAGCCGATATTTTAGCCAAACGTAGTGCTATTGAGGGTGAAATTTATGAGAGACCGATTGCTTTCAACGAATTCTATAGCTCGTCTCGCCAAATAACACTTGCCAGCTGGCAAGCTTCTTGGGATAAAGATGATCTGGGTCGGTGGATGCATTCAATTATTCCGAAAATATCGACAAAGGCATGGTTCAGGGGACTGGATGTGAGTAGGGATTTCATTCGTGTTATGTCCAGACTCATGTCCAATCACTACACGTTAGATGCACATCTCCTTCGAATTGGGCTCTCCGAGACTAATCATTGTGCTTGCGGAGAAGGTTATCGGGATATTGATCATGTCGTTTGGACATGCGTGGAGTATCGTGATGTCAGATCTCAACTAATAAATTCTTTGCGTACCCTAGGTAGACTATCCAATGTCCCAGTTCGAGACATTCTTGCTTGTCGTGACCTTTCATACATGAAACTTATTTATCATTTCATAAAGAAAATTGGAGTTTCAATTTAATAATGGCCCCTTTTGAAACTTAGTTCTGATCCCAGCTGCGTCCATGAGTTCAACCAATAGCTAAATTAGAATAGAAATTATGTAATGATACAAACAAACTCGAAACAGTTTATGAAATTATCAACAAAATGTCTGAAAATAACAGCTTATTTTATAATTTATATAAGTTAATCGTTTGGTTCAAATAATATTTCCGAGTAGATTTCATAATTAATGACGAGTTACCTAAGATGATATTTAAGTAATAAGAGGAATATGTTTTAATAAATTCAAATCGTTGTGACTATGTTAGAATTAAATTAGGATAAGAATTTTATGTAAAAGTGATGCTACGGCGAAGAAAAACTTATGTAAACTGGCTTAAGAAATAAACGTATTTATGAAAAAAAAAATTTATTTAAGGGCCGGGTAGGGTTTAACACTTTTGAAAAATCATTTATTTTTTTCTTTGTATTTTCTTTTAGTAAAACATTTCAAGAGTATTCTGTGAAATTTTCAAGCCTATCGGAACCAAACGCAGTATGTTATGGGTCTTTATCTTTGCTTATCTCAAACTGCGAAGAAGTAATAGCTCCGCGCATAGGCCAGAGATTTGACATTAAAAAACATTCTTGAAATGTTTTATTATATCAAAAAACAAAACAAAAACTACAAGGATCAGCCCCATGGGGTTGTTCGAACCATTGATGTGGAACAAGGCAACCAACATTTCTAATGATCGACATTTTCAATTAATCGTCACACTTTTGAATCCGCAAATGCACGAGAGTTAGCTTAGATTGATCTTTATTATGAACCAACACCGAACACGCGAACCCAGAATATAGACTCTATTTGTCGTGATTTGTATTTGTTTTGCAGCCGACGAAATTACATCTATGCCCAAATGTATGCAGTTATATGTTTGTACATACTTGCTATATGGATATCGATATTTAGGCTTCTCTTCGCCAAGCTTGTGTTCAAGCTTTGTATGCAAGCAGTTATTTTTATAGCGTTTCTCTACCATTACTACCATTCTGCGATTTCGATTGAAGCAATAAACTTTTTCTCAATATCAATCGAGTTCTTCTTATATAAATTAGGAATTAATCTTATGCACTCAAAATCTACCCTGGAGTAGTTGTCGATTTCTCAGGCGAATGACAAAATATGGAATTTAATCCGATCTTGCATGACACAAGATCAAAGCAAACCAATTAAAGCTTCAAATCGTTTTATAGGACTTTTTGTCTTGCTGTCTTTGCAACAACCTACCTCTAGCATGCTACGCGTAGGACTGAAACGTTAGCTATAATTATGCTTATATTTATTGCTTTGCGTGCTTCCAACAATTTGCTTTACTTTTGCATCGATTGACCAATCAGAGCGATGCTTTCCCTTTGATATATCGCTTTTTTCTTCAAAACCGTCGACTATGGCAGGGAAATCCAGTATGCTGGAGATTTTTGACAGACAAAATAGGACACTGCTAGCTATTAATCAACATGGCTATGAACAATCAAATCAATACGTAAAAATATTTCCAATCAAATGGTGACATAATATTAATAATTGATACAAAATTGACTGAGCTATAATTGTTCAAAACCTGACCACATTTCTACGTGTTTTTTCTTGAGTTTCTAATTTGCACCCCTATATACAAAACAAAAATGTGTTCCACATTAAAAATATAATTTTTTGAAAATTTATAGATGTTTTATAGACAAAACACTATAATCGCGTTTTTCTCGAAAGTAGTTCTTTAAAGTCCGTGGCCATCGTCATTCAAAACCTACTGCATACTTTTTTTTAACAATTTTGCACACACTTTCCACATGTAAAATAACAGACCCCAACGTTTTCTTTTTTGGTTTTAATTTTGGGGAAGTTTTACAGGTACAAAATGGCAGATTTTTTCGTTAATTCGTAGTTTTGACTTGAAACAACCACCAAAAATTTAAAAAAATAAAATAAAATCAAACAGAAATGTTGGGATCTAGAAAAACGTCTACTCTATCTATGCTGCTCTGATTTGTTGACTAAGATACAGTGGACACCGATGATTTTTAAGAAGCGTTCTCAAAAACACCTCTTCACCGACTTATTTCTCAATATTTTCCCACGAAAAAATTACAAAATGTTGTTCGAATGCTTTTATCATGCAACACATTTTAATTTTTTTTGTTGCACGATAATTCCGAAAAGAATTCGCAAAAAATAATGATTTTTTTTTAGAACTGAGAGGGTTTTGCTTAGAATGAATATGCAATAAAACTGTAAGGATAGAAAATCCAACCTATTGTTTGACAAAAGAATTGGTTTGCTTCGAACAAAAATTAATTCAACAAGTCTACAAATCAACAAAACTAAGTCACTTGCAGTTCATTTGATTGAAAAAAAAACTTTACTTATTCACGTATTATTCATTGTTGCTAAGAACAAATTTTAGGGTTCTTTAAAAAGTAAAAATTTTGCTATTTACACTCTTTTGACTCATACGATTCGCGACCCCTCACCAAGGACTAAATTTTTGTTATTCCTAATAATTCACAATTGGAGTCAGTGTTGGTGATTGCCGAAAATTTGACAGAAGCTGCTCGATATTTATCTATATTGTATACAACATTTTCAATCCGGTAGAAGATGCTACTAGAACTCGTGTCTTTCAATGCATGAACCGCGAGAGAATTTTTCTACATTTCTTCGCTCCACTTCATACTGTGAGCATTTCACGGCTCTTAAAAAAATTTACAGTCTGATAATGATCGTTGGTGTGTGGAATTTCCCAAGAGAGAATCGCAAGTTGACAATTATCGCAGAAAATCGAATCGATGATTCAACTTGGCTAGGTTGCAATATTTCAAAACCCTTGTGTGGAACAGACATTTTCATAGACACAACTTATACAAAGGTTATATTCACATAGTTAGAATAAGCGGCAATAGTAAAATGATTCTATCGCGACCGTTTGTTGCTTCAGAGAGAATCCCCACAGCAGCGTGCTAACCTTTCATTCTCAGAAATGTCATCGAGAGAAATTCACTCTCGCACTGGGGTCTATTCTATGTTAAATGAGCCATGCCGGGTTTTTGTTGTTGCGATGATATCCGTCTCTGCTTGATGGCACTGATTCAATCGTGTGAAGAGTTGCTGGTGAGCGTTCTTTGATGCGATAAAAGCCATCCTTAATTGGAATAGTTTCCTGATAGAGATCCCATTTTTCGGTAACCATAAACCCTTTATCAATAATGTTTTGCATTTCATTGTTCCAACGCCTTGTGTTATGTATTCTAATAATCATCTCACTGGTCAAACCAGCCTGTCTTAGCTTAGAGATAAATCAGTCTTCAGTTCAGCAACGCCATCTCATGGTATCACATTGAACATATCATGTCAATTGTCTGGGTGAGCAGAGCTGCTCTTTTATATTTCTCTCACCTAGTCGTACGTACGAAATTCGATACGGACTCACCAGAGGGCTTGCAAAAAAGTATATCGCTTATGATTTGCTCGTAATATGTGAAAGCAGGATATCTTGTATAATGATGCCCATGATATTACTGAACCTACAATAGACGAATTGTTACGCAATTGGAGCTAATAATATTATCTTGCATTTGTCCTGAGTAAGTAATTCCAAGCGAATGTCCCAATTTTTTTCTCTTTTGAGTCCTGTTATTGAAAAGATACAGCACAACAAGAATCAATGCTGTAAAGCAACAAAAAACGCCAGACAACCGGTTTATGTAAAAAAGAACCTGGAATCACTACAAGCGAAAATCCTATAAAAACGTAGGAAATAAGCGACCAAAGTTATACTTTCTTGTTTTAAACAGCCAATCATAACCATTGACTCCTAATTCAACTATACATTGATTGAACTCGCTAAGAGGATGGTTGAGAGAAGTGTTTAGACCTAGCACTACGTAGTCTCATTATTCCTTATAGTTTCCTTATATTACTACGTAGTCTCATTATTATTTCTAAAAAAATGTATGTTTCGAAATCCTAGCGTTCCGACTGGACAAAATTATATCTTTATATTTTAGGATTTCAAACTGCCAAAATCTTTGTTTTAGTTTTTATCAATAATAAACGAAACATAAATTTGAAAAAGAATTAGGTATCCCTCAAGAGTAAATATACCTCGAAAACAAAACAATTTTCTTTTCTATCGTTTACCCAGTTAATACACGAGATTTGTGTCACATTGCCGTTTTGGGTAGCTTGCAGGCGTAATAATATGGCTTGCATGTTTCAAAATAGCAGTTTTGGAATTTTCTGATGATAAATAAAACTTAAACCATGAATAATAAAATTGAAAAATCGACTTAGACTTTAAATTGAAGGGGTGGAAAATGGGGCAGAAGAAAAAAATCTTCAAGGTACACCGTGATACTCAAAGTTGACAGTCCCTGAAATTTTTCAAGCACTAATAGATGTTCCAGATCAACAATTTGAACAACGCCATCAAGTTTTCCAGTTCTTGGTTGTTCGAAGTGGACACAAATAACACATCAATGATACTGAACTTTTTCCGTTTGTCAAGCTGAAGTAATAGAACTGGTTTTTGCTTCTACGGTCTACCAAAAATGTCATAAATCTCTAGTAGCTTTTCAAGGAAAATAAACAATAATTTAACATAAAGTTGAGAAGAAAAAGTTTTACTACAATCAGCATTGAAAAGGCATTTTTCTCCTTATCCTTATAGTTTTCTTATATTACATTTTGGTGGGGAAAGGGTTCCAATCAGCTTTTTACAGCCCTGTCCAAAATGTATTGCCCTCCCCGTTAAATTGTATCAGGCCGAATTAGCGCATGCGCGCCATATAAACGCCTCTTTCAATATGAGGGAATTACATTGTTACCCAGCAGTTTCTATTATTTCTTCATGTTGGTTTTCTTACCTTTGTTCATAGTTTGTATTCTGTTTTACCTTAATTCCAGTGTTCTATTCAGCTGTGATTCGTGTCTTTTGTTGTCATTTTTCACTCCGTACTTTTGCTGGCATGTTATGTTGCTTCCTTAAATGTAAAAGTTAGTTGTATGCAATGGTGTTTATATTCTTACCAATATTCCTTTCTAATTCTTTCAGCATTTTCGTATTTCTTGTTCCTCATCTAGTCATCCGTTTCCAAAAAAAAAAAAAAAAATGTGTTTTATTGATCTTTGTAGAGCAGCTCATCATGGTGTGACGGATAAGAACTGAGGACATGCGTTTTTATTTGAATGATAATAACACTTGGGTTTAATAGTATTGCTACAGCATGTTCACATTTCGTTATCTTCGGTTGATTCTTGACAGTATATTACCATCCGCTCAGGCACTTTTGAACATCTGGTACACTGACTCGCAATCGAAATGTGTCACAACCAATTTGATACAACACACCCGAGGGAACGGTATAATGTATGTTGTACACACAAAAACACATACATACACACAGGCACATACGCATACACACATGCATACATACCTACATGTATTCCACAAGCAAGCATCACAACATTGAGTTACTATTTCTATTCTAATAGATTCTAACTAAAATTTGTGTGCCAATAGTCATCTCATTAGTAGAGTCACCATGTTATTTTACCGATTACTCGACTTTCAATAAATTTATTGAGATAAAATCGAATACAAAATCTTTGCCTCGTCTGTAAGAAGCAATGGCACATAAAAGTAGTTCAGAAATGATTCAATACTGCTGTTTTAACGAACAAAAAAAAAATGCTCCAAATTTCATGTTATTCTTGAAATTAATCTATCAAACAGAGATAACAGATCTCACTCTAACTAATGGTTTTCGTACATGAAATGACTAATGGATTTGAGATGAATGGGGGTACCGTTACCCAATTTCTATCTCTTCTATTGGTCGATCGTTAGTCCTGAGCTGAAACGGTGGCCTTTATTACCGTTCTTGCATGCACTCACTCTTACATTTCATTCACACATCATCTCACCCATCAGGTCCCAAACGATACATCCTCACAATACAAACTGGATGAACATCGTTTGACAGCTATCAGTGGTTTGCTCATTGGTTCGGTCATTATTATTTTATTATATTCTACAATATTCTATTTCATTCCACAGTATTCCATGGTACACAAACCACCAATAAACGTCAAAGATGGATTCGATTTACCGTTCATTTATTGTCATCGTGTGAAACCCAATTGGGATACGTTTACTCTACTTAATTTTCACTTCACACTGGTAATAAGGGCCGGTAGTATGAAAATAAAACATAAAAAAGAGCTCAGTTAAGCCCTACCGGCCTCTCCAACCCCGGATGTTGGAGCGTAATGCAATCAACATCTTATTCAAGTCGTTCCCTATATTATTCATTTAATTCAATTATGAAACTAAAAACTGTAACGCATATCTTTATCAAATTGTAACGCTAATTGATTGTATGTGATGATGTTTGCAATACCGTCAAGCCCACCAACCAAAGGGAGGGAGCATTGAAAAGGCATTTTTCTCCAAACTAAAGTACAAATTGAATTCATGGACTAACAACACAATTTCGATCACTAAACACTAGAGCATTATATTATGGTTTAGCAGAAAAAAACAGCTCTTATGTTTTCACATAGATTAAGTGCATCGCATGAAAGCAAACCGGGATCTCATGACTATGCGTGTATGTGTATTTGGGTTCGGAAAATACGGCACAAGGATACATTGCAAACCAGTGCATTCCATTGCCACATCCGGTTTAGTTAGCCCAGGACATTAGTTCCTTCATATCTGGATCGTCATCATCCTCTGCGACTGCTAGAAATAAAAATCCGTTCGTTTTGAAAACATGAAACCTTTTGTTTGAATTTCGAGCTTACCCTTTTTCTTTTCTTTCGCTTTGCTCGGAAGATCGGTGGATGGCACATCCGGTAACTGATCGGTTTCGGGCTGCACTCCCAGCAGTTCTTTGTCCAGTTCTTCCTGCTCCAGCTCTTCCAGTTCTTTCTCCAGCTCGTCGTCGTCGATGTCCTGTCCGAAACCGACAGCAGACGAAACAGCATTTGAGATTTCATTCGCAATGTCATTCTGTTCGGCGATGTCATCCATCATGTCGTGAACATCGTCGATATTCCTGTGGTATCGGAAATAAAGAGTAAATAGAATGTTTTGCAAAAATAAAACCAAAACCCGTAGTGACTTACATGTCCTTATGAGCAGCCTTTAGAGCGTCTGAAGCCTTCTTCATCGTGGTTAGGACCGCAGTGTTTGTATTGGCATTCTCCAATGCTTCACGTTGCATTTCTATTGTGGAAAGAGTGCCATCGATTTGCGTCAATTGCTTCTCGTACCGCTTCTTTCTTTTGAGGGCTTGAAGAGCAGCTAGAACACAGATGGAATCGTGAATATCGCGATTCATTTACTGTTTTGAGTGACAATTAAATCTTTCAATGAAAGAGAATCATCAAATATCTGAGTGCAATACAAAATCAAGAACATATTTTGTTTTAAATACAAATTTAATGTTATTAAATTGTTCGGTTCATCGAGCAAAAATATACGAGTGAGTCATCTTATGCAGCAATAACTTAAACATTCACAAACAAAATAAAGAGTTTAGCGAAGACCTTCAGAAAACCGTCTACCTTCCTTCTCAGATATCGTCAACTTTTAACACCTGTTCCCTTTTCCTACAGCTACTTCCGCACACTTACCTCGTTTGTTTTTGGTTCCATTCTTTCGTGCGGTGTCCAGTTCGACTTCAATTTTTTTCTCCAGAAACTCTTGCTTTTTGGTAAGCATATTTTCAATGTCCCGTAGTTTTTGTATTGCCTCGCTTGGTGTCGGAGCTGGTTCACCCTTTTTCCCGGAGAAAAGTTTGCCAAAGAAACTCATCTTGACGGGGTTTTCTGTTTGTTAGGAATTCTGCCAGGAAGATATGGACGTCAAATTTTAGCTTACACACGTAGCTGAAGGCTATAATTACGAAACATTCAGGATATTTACTCACCGTACTTGATTGGTCAGTGTGTAGATGCTGGATTGACTTAAATATATGTTTCTCAACAACCAATTTTTAAAAATTTCGCACTTGTAAGATGTTAGACGAAAAACACTTTTTCTTTCTTTGGTTCGCTTTAAATATTGACGGATGCGTCATTTCGTCGATCAAAACACAATCTAAAAACCATTCATCGATTTTTTTTGGTTTATGTCTGCGCTAAATCGATGACTGAATTATATTCCATGTGGCGGATTTAAAATAGTATATACTTATGACAATTCTTAAGTATCGTTTAGTGTGTGCAAAATATCAAGCGAAGGGCTGCCAGGCGATTTCAAATACAACATTTGACAATTTTGAAAACATAAATACTCATTGATCATTGATCAAATCAGTGAACATTTAGGTGTTTTGTTGGTTTGTGCTAACATTTTGTTTCTATTTCTTTGCATTTCGCCTTCGGCTCATCAGTGCTTAAAACAGATCAAATTGAACTGCCATCTCGCGCCTAGCAGTTTAATTTAAACCGCTAGCAGACGCACAGTTTGTACTATTTATGCAACCTCTCAACTGATGAACCGATGCAAAACGCCAAAAAATAGAAACAAAATGTGTGTTTTGCACAAAACCGCTTGTGAGGAATTCTGGCAACCGTCAGAAGGCTGGCTGCATTCCGGCTGCTGTCAAAATTGTCCATGCGAATTTGCGTCATTATTTCGCTATTAGGTTTTTTATCGTGACGACACAAATGAACAAGTATTCATCCTTGACAGTTCAGCGGTACTGTTTACAAACAAGCTTAAACAAAAATCGAAGAGCACATCTAAAACAATCATCTTCACACTTTGCAACTAGTCACTTTTATTTAATAAATATCAAAAACGAACCGTATTCAATCGTGAACAAATGTTTTAAAACTTTATTTAGGCGATACGGACCGTAAATAGTCTGATCCAATTTGTCAATAAACAAACAAAAGAAATTTCTGTTTACAAACAGTACTGCTGGACTGTCAAAAAGTGTTCATCCGATTGAGGTTAGCAGTGACGGTAAAAAACCTAATACGTGTCTTGTTTATTTCCCTCCTACTTCTTTTTAATTTTTTTTATTCGACTTCATTTGATATTCGTCAATCCCGCATGTACATACAAGAAACGAATCTTGAGACGAGATAAATAAGAATAAATTATGGATATGTTTGGTAGTGAGAAAGTAATGTTATTGACAATAACATTTCCATAATTAGTATAGTCCTTTTTATTGAAAAATTAGAACCAAGCCGCTAAAAATGTAAAACCGATTCGAAATGGTTCTGCCAATCTTGTATAGCAAGAATCCGACTGAAAAAGAACCGTTAATAACCGCTAGGCGAGATTCTCTGCCGGAAACGGTTGTTGCATTGTTGCCAGACTTTTGCCGGAATTCCGGCAAAAATGGCTGGCAGACATAGCCAGCCGTCTGGGGGGAAATCTGCCCGCCGCGTGCAAGCGGGAACCAACAAATTCCCTAAACCCCGTCACTAGTTTACGCCTGAGATGCCAGAAATAATATTGCACCTGTGCAAAATGGTTGAAGGGTTGCATAAATAGTGCAAACTTTGCGTCTGCTTAGCGGTTTGAATTGAACTGCTAGGTGCAAGACGGCAGTTCAATTTGAACTGTTTTAAGCACTGATGAGACGAGGGCGAAACGCGAAGAAATAGTGTCAAATTCAAGATAAAATTACTACTCTATACTTTATGTATTCAGAATGAGGAAGTTAATGTACAAAATCAAAGTGTATCGTTTGGTTTCACTTGACCATTATGAAATTTTTTTAATATCTACATTTATTATTTTCATCTATTTAAAAACATAATATTTCAAGCCCATGCCATACAGTTTTTCATGCATTCCAAACACATGGCAGTAATAGAGAAGACATTGTTTTGCCTTTCGCACGTAGAAAGGTTATGTAATCACTGTGAAAACCGAATTTTGAATCGAGTGTCACTCGGCCACTCGACTCAGTTCATCGAGTGCGCAAAATGTCTGTGTTTATATGTGCATATGTGAATGTAATGTTTTTTTTGCGCCAACTTTTCTCCGAGATGGCTAAACCAATTTTTGCACAAACTTAGATTCAAATGAAGGATCTTATGGTTTCTTACAAAATTCCTAAATTTTGTTTGGACCCGACTTCTGGTTTCGCAGTTATGGGGCAAAATGTGCAAAACAAGGAAAATATGTGTACTAACTTTTCTCAGAGATGGGGTGACTGATTTAGTCTTATAGTCTTTTATAAAACTTTTGAATTTCATCTGGATCCGACTTCCGGTTCTGGAATTATAGAGTAAAGTGTGTTAAAAATTATTGTTAAAAATTTAGGGTATTTTAGAGGGCTATTTTCACGCTTCAAATCTGATTTTCTCAGAAACGATAACGAATATCAAAAAACCCAAATGACAATCTCTTAAAAAATTAGTTCAGATTATTATGTGAAAATTTCAGAATGCTTCATTGACTTTAGCGGTCGAGAAAGTCTTTTTTCTGAAGGAAGAATTGCATAGTAGAAAACGGCAACTTTCAACTTGTTCATGGAATATCTCGCCTTCAAAGGCATGCATCAAAAATCTTTCCTGACAATGTCTTAATAATTTGATTTAGATGTGATTAGTGCATAAAAACATAGGCGTCGTCGCGATAAAAATGAAGTGAATGTTATTTTTGCGAAGGTAAGTCGATATCTAAGCACGCGCCATTTTTTCTGCTCCAGTTTCCTGGTAACATAACGAAAAATAAGAGAGAAATAAAATCGGCTCAGAAAGGCTGCCAAACAAGCGTTAGCTTTATTGGCTTTTATGTGTTGTAGTCAAACTTGTAACCGAAAATGTCACAACTTTCTTGGCCACCCGACCCATCGAGAGACATTTTGCACATATGCGAGAGAGCATGGAAAGAAATGTAATACGCAGAGCGAGGCACGTGGTTATATGCGACCTACTGGCCTCAGCTCTTAAGGGGCGAAACAAAAAACGTATAAAATTTTCTAAACAGGCTTCAAAGCTACTCCAATCGGTAGACATTATCAGTAGACGGCCAAACAAACCGATTCCGGTTATTCTTTGAAGAGTCGAAGACAATTATTTAGGCTGCGAACCATTTCGCGGTAAATTTAAACTTTGGGTAAAATCTGACACTCGATTGGTTAATTTGATATTGTCAAAAATACATAGTAATACATATGATAGTATGTTTGGTATTAGAAAGGCATCATTACACCACTAGGTGGATTAAAATAGGGTTTTAAATATATATACCTGCATTTTAGTTTGTTTGCTAGAATCTTATCACAGACTAACAGACATGACAGTATGTGTAAATTCTTATAAAAATAATTTTTCGTGATGCACTAGTTCCACCTATATTGTACTGCGCGAACTATTTACTATCTGTACACCCCTTGTGATATGTATAAGTTTTTTTACTAGTTGGTTTCCCCTCGTTTGTCAACACCGATCAGCTGCTTGCAGGGATGCCTGATTTCATCAAAATATTTGAAAATGAATCGTCACAATAAATTTTTGGATTACGTTGATAATATATTTAACTTTTTCGCGATGTTGGAAGGTAACCATTTATTTGACTCAACGTTGTTCATCTAGACTATTTTTTATTGTGTTGGAAGTTTCACCCGAAATTAAGTGGCGGCAGACCAGAAGCAAGTAAATATTGGTTCGATTTTGTATTGCGTTGGAGGATGAGAAGTAGGCACAATTATGTATATAGTTTTGGCAATATGTATTAAATCTGTACCCTGCATGAAATTCGCATGGAGGTATACAACTCAATACATTACAGGTAATTCTGTATGAATGGCAACTCTGTTGGTAAATGAAAAAAATAAACACAGTCTTGATGACAGACAGGATGTTTTTGATAGGGTAACGTGGCGCCATCATGACATATGTGAGTACTGTCCCAAATAAAGGAATATTCAAAATGACCGTTAAAATGATTGAAGAATCTAATTTGAGTGTCCTGTCTGTTAGTCTGTGATCTTATGTCGTTTATACTTGATGCCAAAACTAGTAGAGTTCGTATCCATACAATTAACAGCAGTTGGGGCCGAAATTGAATTGGGTTTGCGAAAACACCATCAAGCAGGTAGTAAGAGTAAATTGACTTTCAATTCAATCATTAAACCATCAGTCACAATCTTCCCAAAGAAGAAAAGCTGTTGTCCAACCAACTCTTCTGACATCACTGCGCTGCTCAAATGATGAGCTTTGAACTGAGCAAAGGCGAAATTTTTAGATATTTCTTGAAGATCTGAAATATTGCTGGTTTCTGTATTTTTTCTGGGGAACCGCAACTAACATGCAAAAACATTCAAAAATTCGATAGTCTCACGGCCTAACTGCATATGACAGTTTTTTTCAATTTTAATGAAAAGATATCAAATTTGTATTTGGGAGAATTAAAGTAACATGCCAAAAAATCTGTGTAAATGGCAGCTCTGTTCCAATGTTTACCAGTCATTGGCGGCACTAACTGAAAAGTGAATTGTCAAATCATTACTCAGAAAATAAAAGCAGTTACTCTTGTTAGGTATACATATTTGGTTTGTAGTCCGGATTGTAAGTATATTTATTTTCTTCAGATGTTTACTAATTCTCTGTGAAAACAAACTGGTCAAATTTCACTAAATGAGTGTAATACCAAAATTCTACTTCTACTAATTGTAAAAGATATTTTATAAAGCTAATCAACTTCGCCTGTTTTTTTTTGTTAGAAATTCTAGAAGCAATGTCCCGCAAGGAAGCTCTCTCGCAATTCATCAATCAGATTCACGGACGACCCGTGGTGGTCAAACTGAACAGTGGTGTCGATTACCGTGGAGTGCTGGCGTGTCTCGATGGCTACATGAACATCGCTTTAGATCAGACGGAGGAATACGTGAACGGTCAGCTCAAGAACAAGTACGGAGATGCTTTTATTCGTGGCAATAATGTTCTATACATTTCTACTCAGAAAAGAAGGGTGTAGTAAAATAAAATGACATTCGGTTTCGATATGATTAAGATCGTATTTTTATTGTAGTACGCATTAGTTTGAACGCTCGATATAAAATGATAGGTAAGTCTTTCTAGATTGCTTCGATCCGGCCACGGAGTTTGTCTGGATGACTTATTAGTTAAGAAATATATACTATTCGTATTTACAGTTTAGCTGATGATAGCTATCTGATACTACTGACTATTTAGTGGATGCCATCCAACGGTGAATAACTTTTGTATTGGTACAACTCTGGACCTCCGTAGCCGTACAGCAGTTTACCCTTTCCATTTTCGTCATAATACGGGTATCGGTATTTGGGTCTAGAAAAAAAAGTTCAATGAAGAACTTTATTCAATGATCTTACTAATTTGTACAAACCTTTCGAAATACTGAAAATTTGGTGCCTTTGGCTGAAGGGTACATTCTGTGGGTTTCGTCAGTAGAGCAATGATAAATGCAAGAACCTGAAATTGTTATAAATCAAATTATCAATCTAAAATAACTTCATTTGGCTCTATTTATAGATTCTAGTGCTTCCGAGATTTCTCTTTTGCTTTGAATGACCAATCAGAGTGATGCTTCCCAACGGATATGTCGCTTGCTCCTTCAAACCCATCGTCTCCGTTAGGGAAAGCCAGTAAGCGAGTATGGTTTTTAGATGTTTATCAGGCAAAATTAGACACTGCTCACTGTTGATAAATGATTCTTCATACGTACATGAAAAATAGGTGGCTTTATCCGTTTAAATCGCTATTTACAATCAGTTGGTGAAATAATATTACAATTCGAAATACCTGCAAATTGTCAAAACCTGACCTATTTTCTATGGGTTTACTTTTTTAAGTTTCTTGCATCCCTATACAGAAAACAAGATGTGTTCCAGATCAAAACGAGTTCTTTGTTCACTTTTAATTGCTGGAGGCTCAGTCACAGACTAACAGACATGACAGTATGAGTAAATTAGCATAAAAATAATTTTTCGTGATGCACTAGTTCCACATATATTGTACTGCGCGAACTATTTACTATCGGCACACCCCTTGTGTTATGTAAAAGTTTTTTTACTAGTTGATTTCACCTCGTTTGTCAACACCGATCAGCTGCTTGCAGCGATGCCTGATTTCATCATAATATTTGAAAATAAATCGTCACAATAAATTATTGGATTACGTTGATAATATATTTTAGCGATGTTGGAAGGTAACCATTTATTTTTCTGAACGTTGCTCATCTATACTATTTTTGATTGTGCTGGTAATTTTCACCCGAAATTAAGTGGAGGCAGACCAGAAGTAAGTAAATATTGTAACAAAACGGGTTCGATTTTGTATTGCGTTGAAGGATGAGAAGCAGGCACAATTCTGTATATAGTTTTGGCAATATGTATTAAAACTGTATCCTGTATGAAATTTGCATGGACGTATACAAATCAATACATTACATATAATCAAAGACATCATATTAACAAGATATCCAGCTCTCACATTTCCCGAACAAATCATTGGCAACATCCTTTTTTGCGAGCATGTCGCCCCCAGACGAGCCCGCATCGAATCTTATACATAGAAGTAGGGGAGAAAAATGTCAAATTCGTGCGCGCCAAAATAGCAGGGTTGCGTACCCATACAATTGACATGATATGTTGAATGTGATGCCGTGCGATGGCTTTGCTGAACTGAAGATTGACTTCGCTCCAAGCTGACAGGGTCTGATATAATTCTGTATGAATGGCAACTCTGTTGGTAAAGGAAAAAAATAAACACAGTCTAGATGACAATTAGGATGTTTTTGATAGGGTAACGTGGCGCCATCATGTCATATGCGAGTACTGCCCCAACTAAAGGAATATTCGAGATGACCGTTAAAATGATTAAAGAATCTAATTTAAGTGTCCTGTCTGTTAGTCTGTGGCTCAGTAATTCATAAATTTCACTTTGTAACTTTTGCCGAACATTCGGTAAAGGTTATGCCGAATAGATAGAAAACTGATAATTTCGCTAATAACTAACGTTTGTCGAATCTGAGATTTCCGAGACTTCGCAATTTTATATTTTGCAAAGATTATTACCGAGTACTCGACGGTTGAAATATCGGCAATAATTTTGCCGAGATTCAGCAAACAAAAAACTGGCGCAGCTATTGAATTTTATCCGGAACCATCTTCCGGTTTCAGATTCAACATATGCTTGGTATGATTAAGTAAAATCCGAACCTTTTCATCCGAGATGCGGCTAAAAAAGTTGAACCATCGTATTCTTTCCTTCAAAAAGTAAAAAATACAGCAGGCCGTAAGCTGAAGGATAAATGGCTGGTAGAATTTGATAGCAAGATTATGGATGATGAAACAAATGTCAAAACAGGTTCAAGCAGCAGTTTTATACCTGAAAACAGCAAAGTTTGGTAGGGTGGTAATTTAGGAGCTTAAAATATGTTAAGAAATCACCCCTATTCTGTATTTCGATTGAATCGGATTTTGTCGAACGAATGTAAAAATTTACATTCTCTAATTCGATCGAGTGATGCTTTTGTATGGAAAACTCGAACTCGATTGAGCTATAGAATGCAACATTTCGTATTCGATCGAAACAATCCGATTCGAACGAAATACAGAATCGGAGTTAATGTAATTGTGATATGAAGAGAAAAAATTTTATAACTAAGGGTATGATCGGAAATTTCCATTTTCTTGCTGCTTGAAAGTACACGCAGAACTCGAAAGTACAGAACAAGTTCCGTTTGAGCTTTCACGTTGCATAGAAGCTGAATAATAGATTCTAGAAGCTACTTAGAAGCTCAAGTGTAGTTAATTACTTAAATAACGGGCTTAAAATGAATGCTATTCATTAGCTTCGTATGCTGCTTAAGCTAAATCAGTCCCTTTTATCTGAGCTTTTGGTTAGTTGGGTAAGAACACTATGCAGCACCTAATGGGTGGAATCAAACTTGGAATTAGAGCATACGGAAAAGTGGCCATCGAGCCTTCTACCAGAGCTGTGCCACAACCAGCGTTCTAGGAACGGGATTTGTAGTGTTTGTAGTATAGATTTGCGTATTGAAGATCAAGGGCCGTTTCTTCAATTACAGCATCATCAACGTGCACTGCCCACATGAGACGAGACCCGATGACGAGAAGGAACAGCTGTCCACGGCAGGATGTAAAACTCGTCATCGGCGACATGAATGCTCAGGTAGGCCGAGAGGCAAACGACAACGGTCAACGATGCGTAAACTTTGCAGCCTGCCGCGGAATGGTAGTTCGAAGCACCTTCTTCTTCCGCAAAGATATCCACAAAGCCACCTGGAGATCACCTGATCAACACACGGAAAATTAAATCGACCACGTTCTCATCGACAGGCGATTCTTCTCCGACGTCAACAATGTCCGCACTTACCGCAGTGCCAACATTGATTGTGACTACTACCTTGTCGCAGTTTGTATGCGCTCAAAACTATTGACGGTGCACAACACTCGTTGCACAGAAACGCCGGGAGTCAACCTCGAGCAGCTACGTAGCGTGCGTACTGCAGAGGAATACGCGCAACAACTGGAGCTAGGGCTACCAACGGAAAAGCAGCTTGACGCGGCGACTCTTGAAAACGGCTGGAGGAACATAAGGTCCGCCGTGAGTAGCACTCGAGGAAATGACTGGTTTGACGGCGAATGTCAGCAGTTGGTCGAAGAGAAAAATGCAGCAAGGGCGAGGATGCTGCAACACTGCATGAGAGCGAACGAGGAACGATACAGACAGGCGTGGAACAGACGGAACACGGCTTTCCGGAGGAACAAGCGCCACCAGGAAGACCAAGATCGCGAAACGATGGAACAGCTTTACCACGCAAATGACACACGGAAGAATGGAAGCAGTACTATGACGAACATCTGAATGGCGAAGCACAAGATACAGAGAACGGCACAGAAATCAATCTGGGTGCACGCTCAGCCGACGACAGATTTCCAGCCCCTGATCTGTCAGAGATAAGTGAGGAGATCGGCAAGCTGAGGAACAACAAAGCCGCGGGCATTGATCAGTCTCCAGGCGAGCTGCTCAAACATGGAGAAGAGGCACTGGTTAGAGCGCTACATTGGATGATTTTTAAGATTTGGGAGGAGGAGATTCTACCGCAGGAATGGATGGATGGAGTGGTATATCCCGTTTACAAAAAGGGCGATAAGCTAGATTGTTGCAATTACCGCGCAATCACATTGCTGAACGCCGCCTACAAGGTACTCTCCCAAATCCTTTGCCGTCGTCTATCGTTAATAGCTAAGGAATTCGTAGAGCCGCAGCAAGCGGGATTTACTAGAGCCCACGCCACTACGGATCACATATTCGCGATAAGACAAGTACTCCAGAAGTGCCGTGAATACAACGTACCCACGCAACACCTATTCATTGACTTCAATGCGGCATACGACACAATCGGCAGATGATGCAAGAATACGGTTTCCCGGATTAACTGACGCGATTGGTCAAAGCATCAATGGATAGAGTGATGTGCTACGTCCGAGTATCTGGGACGCTCTCGAGTCCCTTCGAATCTCGGAGAGGGCTACGGCAAGGTGATGGACTCTCTTGTATCTTGTTCAATATTGCCTTGGAAGGTGTGAGTCGAAGAGCGAGGATCGACACGAGTGGCACGATCTTCTGAAAGTTCGTACAACTCTTTGGCTTCGCTGATGATATTGATATTATGACACGTAACCTTGAGAAGATAGCGGAAGCTAGGCGTATCGGACTGGCCATAAATGCGTCAAAAACAAAATACATGAGAGGAAGAGGCTCTAGAGAAGAAACACTACGCCTCCCACCACGAATATTGATAGACGGTGACGATGTCGAAGTGGTTGACGAGTTTGTGTATTTGGGCTCACTGGTGACCGCCGATAATGACATCAGCAGAGAAATTCAGAGACCCCTTCGATCGAGAAAAGTACGCCACCACACAAAATTGAACATCTACAAAACGCTCATTAGACCGGTTGTTCTCTATGGCCACGAGACCTGGACTATGTTGACAGAGGACCAACGCGCTCTCAGTGTTTTCGAAAGAAAGGTACTGAGGACCATTTATGGCGGAGTGCAGATGAAAGACGGAACGTGGAGACGGCGTATGAATCACGAATTGCAACAGCTGCTAGGAGAACCACCCATCGTACGGACAGCTAAAATTGGACGTCTACAATGGGCTGGGCATGTCATAAGGATGTCGGACGACAGTCCAGTGAAAATGGTTCTTGAATCTAATCCGACTGGTACAAGAAGAAGAGGAGCGCAACGAGCAAGGTAGATCGATCAAGTGGAGGGTGATCTCAGAAGCATCCGTGCCTTGAGTGGATGGCGACGAGCAGCCATGGACCGAGTTATGTGGAAACGTATGCTTGATACAGCAAAGGACACCCCAGGACTATAGCTGTTAGGCAAGGTAAGGATGTAATAAATTCGAGGAATAATACATGGTGATTTTTTTACTGGTATCTTTTTGGCAACACTGTTTTTGACAGATCACACGTGAATCTTTAATTTATTCATTATTTGCTCTATAATTTAATCATGATGATCCACTTTTCTATCGAAAAATGGGTTCAACGACGAGGCTAATTTCTGGTTGAATGGATACGTCAAAAAGCAAAATTGCCCCAACTGGAGTGAAAACCAGCCGGAAGCATTGCAAGAGCTACCGATACATTCCAAAAAAGTCACTGTTTGGCGTGGATTATGGGCCGGTGGCATTATTCGTGAAACACCGGCCAATATGTTGGAGAGAGTGCGGAAATACAGGAACTTGCGCATGGGCTATCTAAAGCGGAGTCGCGGCCAACATTTGCATGAAATCATCTTCAAAAATTAAATTGTATTGATCGTTCTATCGATTCCAATAGAGATATCATCAATTTTCTCAATATTTGTTGTGTTAATGTTAAAGACTTTACTAACGTTTATTAGTTGAGGTAATCAACTTGGTTCTTACGATGATTAAGCACTTTATGAAGTTTATGAAGCAGTCCGTTTTAAAGCAATTATCCACACTTGAAAGTTCGCGCGACGCCACCGAACGAACTTCTGAGTAGCTTCTAAAATACATTGTTCAGCTTCTATGCAGCGAGAAAGTTCAAGCGAAATTTTTATGGACAAAATCAGTTCTTATATAATCCTCAGTGTCATTTTGTTTCTTTAAGTTTTTGTATTGAATTAAACCATAGACATATATTTTTATAGGATAATTATGAGCCGAGGAAAATACTTGAATTATCATCTTATTCTCATTGCTTCAACCAGCATTTCAGTATCGAGATAGATGTTGGAACGATTTAATTACTCATATATTTTTTACTGTTCGTGACCCACTTAGCAAACTCACTTTTTAATTTTTGGAGCTGACTGATCGTCTGCACGTCTACCAAGACAGCGAGATTGTCGGTGCTAGTGATTCTATATGAATATGTTGAGGCTCGCCTCACACACTAACCGCTAACCGACCGAGCGTATCGCGAAAGTGTTACATCGATTACGTAAAAGCAAAACAGGGTCCTAAGCCCATATATATAGAGAAAAAAAAAACAAACAAACAGGCCATCCTAACTAGCCGTCGCATCCGTTACTGGGTGGTGCACGCCACCAATCAATCATGCCAACTTCGGTTCGTGTTATTTTCTATGCTTCCTGCTACCTAAACGTTTAGTATGCACTAACGCGACTACCGCAGCAATTTGATGTCGTGAAAGTTTTCCAGGACACTTTCATCTGCTAACTTTTACTATTGATTTTCAATTCGCACAGTTGCTCGATCTCGATTAACTCCGTGAGTTTGACAGTTTTACACCTTTCTGTAGTTGACATTGAGACAGATTACTTACGGCTATACAAAACGCACTAATCCGGAGCATGGTTTTATGAAGCGATCAACAACTAGCGAAGTATTCAGTGTTCCAATTTTCTAGAACCGTATGCCAGAATCGTTTGCGTAATTACACCCCTTCCAATGTCCAATATTGTTATACTGTTACCACCGTTGATGAGAGGTTGATCGCTGACGGAAAATTTATTCAGCCTCAACGGTCGAGTTGCGCCGAAAACAGAGATACTATTGCGAGAAAACTTCAATCACGTTGCGGTTGTCTATGCCGCCACAGCTGTTTCGTATGAATTCCGACTTGAGACTGGTACCAGCGGGTGATTTGGGGAGTCTTGCGCCGTCGGAGCCGACACACAAAGACCACGGTACAAAATAACTGCGATGCGAGCGCGTGATTGTGGGAGCTCTTGGGGGCACTCAGTTGTAAGCGAAAGCACGTCATATATCGTCGGATAGGCTGAGTCAAAAATGTTACATGCCCTGGTTGCGATATGCCACGGGTGGGGTGAAACCGGCAACTGAATCGAACAGTGGGATTTATTTCGTGTTTTGTTGACTTCAAGGGACTTGATTTTCCATTGCAGGTTCTCCATTTTTCCGTGTTTTAAACCGGAAACCAATGTGGTAAAAGTGATTTTGAGTGTGAATCACTTGTAAAGGAATTGTGAATTCAAAATTAATTAAGTATCACATACACACTACAGTAATGATTTTATAAGAAATTTTTGATACCGGAATCATATCAATCAATTGCTAAGTTCTGATTAAAATACGTCTACGATAGTCATAGCAAACACAAACGCGAACTTTAGTTATATCTATAGTTCAATGCGATATCATATGTGTTTTAACACACAATGGACTGTATTTGAAGTAATCTACAACATTACGAAGAAAATAATATTGTATTCACTTAATCATCTTTGATAATTCGATTATTTTAGTGTGTTACCAGTATCCGACTGAAAGTTCTTCTTACAGAGCTTAGACTTGTCACGCATTCTCAATGCAACAATCCAAGCCAACACCCTCATAGTTGTTTCTCTACTGTTTAATTCGTAAAAGAATGCATCCAAAACAAACAAAGTTTCAATTATCATTCTTTCATTGATATATTGAAAATCTGTGACGTTTGGATATAAAGAGTGTCTAAAATATGATAAATTGAAGTAATTACACCTCAACAATTCTCAAAGTTTCGTCTGAATATTGACACTGCACAGTATACGATTTTCACTGAGAACCGATAATGACTGAGAGGGCAAATGAAAGGAAGAAAACAATTTTGAAACTACTGTTCCGCTTATGTCGTTGACTGGACATGGATCTCGTTTTCATAACTTGCAAACGGAGCTGAGAGTGACATTTATTCCTCGTCGTTTTCGTCTATTTTGAGTCAATGAAAATGACTCCCGATTTTAACAAACTTATATTAAAATGAAAAGTAGTATATGAGGTTGTATAATTACTACTACTGAATTTTCTTAAATCCGACTACGGTTTCCGGAGCGGTTTTTTTGCAAAGCGTTGGGTTTGTTGTTAGCTGGAGCTAGCGTTCTACATTGGTTTCGTTGATGAGAGTACTCCATTGTTGTTGATGGCTATCGCAGAAGTACTGGGGTTACTTTAGGGTCAAAGAAGAAGGGGATTTGTTATTGAGGATTGATGATTTCTTGTCCATTTTTTTTGCAAAGCTTACCGTTGTGAACGATTTAGGCAATGTTGGTATGTGGCCAGTTGATGGTTATATATGTGACTAACGGATCAGGCGAAATCTTTGTGTCATGAGCAAATGTCACATAAGAACGCATAGGCTTCTTCAAGCGCATGCGTAACAAACTTAAGTCATCTAGGATATCTGGGGAATAATACTTCGAAGCATCCTATTCGACAGAATAAATCCGTATTTTTCCATCATCAATTAAGTCAATTGCTATGCACTACTATGTATACCAAGAGCTTAAAATTGTCACGCATTCTCAATGAAAGAATCCAATCCAACAGCCTCATTTTCAATATTTTACTGTCTCATTCGTAAATGACTGACACCAGAACAAACGAAGAGAGACGAAGCATTCTCGTTTCTCATTGAAACAAATTAATTGCCAACGTCACTCTTTCCTTTATGCCAAGACGAAACCAGATTAACGTCTTCAGGGAGCATCAGCAGAATTTCAATTATCATTCTTTCATCGATTTATTGAAAATATATTGCGCTTGGCTATAAAAAGTGACTAAAATATGACAAATTATTACATCCCAGAACCAAGTTTTGGTAACCAAAACTACTACAAATTCGAGCACCAACAGGTAAAAGTTATTGTGAAACCTTTTTCTGTCATTTTAGATTCTCACAGCTTCGGTTGAATATCGACACTGCATACTATGGGATTTTCACTGAAAACTGCAAATGACTGAAAGGGCAAAAGAAAGAAAGAAAAAGCACAATTTTGAAACTACTCTCCCGCTTATGTCATTGACTGGACATGGATTTCGTTCTCATAGTTTGCAAGCGAGGCTGAGAGTGACAGTAATTTCTTGTCATTTTCGTCTATTTTGAGTCAATGAGAATGACTTTTATTAGCTCTGACTATCACTACTATTTTATGTTTCTAATGAAGGCTTACCATCGTCTATTCCTTTAGATGGAGTGTAATGAAACGGCATAAGTTGCCTAACTTTTACACTAACACATTTATAAAGTGAACAAAAATTCAATGACATTTATAATGTCACTGTCAATTGGGTTTATCGAGCTTTCAGAAACGAGTAGTCTAGTAAGAATTTATTACTCAGTCCGTCTTTGAAGCATGAACAACTTATATAGAATAAACTTTGTGTGTATCTGCAAGCTATGAGATTTCAGCTGGTTACGGAGTCCGTAGAAAGTCCTATTGGAAGTTGCAACCCGTATTTTCACTTAGCAGTACGGATAATTTTTGTGCTACTACTGATTAGCTATTTTCATCAAGGATCCCGGTTCAACAATTCGAATGTAAACAGGCCTCGAGAGGTTTATTTTTGATAAATATCTGTAATAACATGGAATATCTGAAACGGTTATTAGAAATTCCTTTTAAAGTTTCTAATAATTCTGTTTCAAAAGATTTCTCAGTCGATTGCCTGCTTACAGATTACAGAACATGCAATGGTTAGCCAGGTAACCAATAAGCATTAAGATAGGTCATAAAATAGTCTCTTAAAGTCACAGGAAATTCTTCTAAATGCGTTTGCAAAAATTTAGAAATATGTGTAAGCTTTTGCCGAAATTCGGCTAGACAACTGTCACTTAATTTTCGCTTGATACTACGTAATTATTTCCTGGTGAAATATTAATTGGCTCAGTAATTCATAAATTTCACTTCGTTGCTTTTGACGAACAAGTGACGGTTATTCCGAACAGACAGTAAACTTTTTTGCTGACAATTTCGGTAATAATTGACCATTGCCAAATTTAAGATTGCCGAGACTCCTCAATTTTATTTTTAGCCGAGATGATTACCGAGTACTCGGCAGTGGAAATTTCGGCATTTGTTTTGCCGAGGTTCAACGAAAAAAAATTAGTGCGTATTCGCGCGCGACTGAGTATGTTTCGGGTTCAAGATGCTCGGATGCACCACAAAACTCATGAACTTCCCGAGTGAACGTTTCAACAATATCCGATATTGAAGCCCCGGAGAGTCTTGATTCACAGTTTTTATTCGTGGAAACTGAGGGAATATTTTTAATGTTATCGTGAAACGAATGAAAACTTCCATAATTTTGTACTAAATGAAACTGCCTGCTACAATATAAACGAGTGAATGGGATTTAGACAAACAAGTTGTTTAATTGTAGTGACATATTGAAATCATCCGAAAGCTCTATTTAGCAGATAATGTATATAAATTAGTTATTCTATAAATTATACATTAAAAAATTTAAATTACCATCAGAGGTCAACAGACTTCACACGGGTCTGGATTGTTTACTATTTTCACTATATAACTTACCGCGAAAAATGATTAATTCAATTATTTATGTATTTACTCCAAAAATTTATCTGAGTAGTCTCTTCGCGATAGTTGATTTTTATTATTCAATTTATAATGTTTAAAAACAAGTAATAACATGGAAGAAAAAATAAGTACGGGTGGGTAATGTCAGATAAATAACTGGATGTCGTGAATACGAATAAAACTGACACGCTTCCGAATATCAGTTAGTTGGCCACTTTACGATTCTTTTGTTATTCCCTTTGGCAACCAGGCTAATTTGATGAACTTTAAATAATTTTTTGATTTCGAATTAAAAAACTTGAATTCGTGGCAGTATTCGGTTTGATTTTCTATGAGGGTAAAAATGTTACAAGCTAAAATTAAGTGTGCTGCTAAATTTTGCAAAAATCGTTTCGATAGAACGTTTACCGTTGTTCGTTTTCCTCGATTTTCTTAAAATACAAATATAAGGAATAAATGGGTGAAATTTTGTAAACTTCATTCCGGAGTATTAACAGGAAATTGTAGGGTGCACCTCAATTTTGAACATGATTTATATGTTGCTTCCGAAGTTTACGTGTTTACGAATCTGGCCCGAATTTAAGCGTTACAGAACACAACCATGAAAGGTTACTAAGAAGATCACATTTTGTTCACTTGTGATGCAGGTGTTTCTGTCACAGAAGAAATGGCACGTCCCAAAAGTCCCAAACAGTATTATCTTTCGGATAAAATGTTATCAATTTAGTATTTTCAGTTTGAATTATCATAGTCTGGGAGTTTTATTCAAATAAATCTGCCAAATAGTAGGTTTCAAATTCAGAAAAATCAACTAACGAAGACCAACTGTACTTCAACAAAGGTATCTTTGCTCTGTACTGTGTTTGGTTGACGCATGCGTTGAAGTTGGCCAATGACGCGATCGAAGTTGCCATAGTGACGACATGGATCACGAACCGATCTTGATATCTCGCTGTGTTGGTAACTGTGAACATTCCGTGGAATGAGAAAAAGTGAAAGTTGTCTCGAAGATCGTTTTCCCCGCCGGCCAACTCTCTGTGTTTGTGGTGCAGCCGCAGTAGGTTTTTATGGTATTGAGAACCCTCGTATAATAACTTCAGCCAGCGTGGAGTTCGGTTGTACCTGACATAATTTCCAGTTGTATTTAGAGATACTGGTAACCTACACTGAAGCAGTTTCGTTCAGCTCGTTCATTGCTTCAGTTCGGCCAAGTTCTGTCAAAAACAAAGCCGGTTAACAGCAGCCTTCCACTGACAGCTTGTAACTAGCTAGTGCAAAGGTTGTTTTACGAATTGATGATTACGTGCAGCTATGCTCGTACATAATGATGAGTGAATCCGTTTGCAGTCGCGAATTACGGTTGCACAACTATAGTTTATCGTATGCGATGAAACAGACAAAACTGTTTTTGTACTGATGCACCATTCAATAGTAGGTATAAGAAATAAAACATATTCTGTATAGTTTAATCTGTTATCCCACAATAACTTAGCCATTGTTGTTTACCTTCCGTCTCTGTTTCCGGCGGAGACCTTGGCGCTTGAATAAGCGGGGAACCTTCGGCAACTTCACTGGTGAAGGTTTTTTTTACCAACAGTCTGTTACTGGATCAAGTTTTTTTCCGCATTTTGAGATACTTCTCTATCATTTCATTTCACATTATTGCGCATACTGCAACTCACTGTTAAACGTTCACCAGCGTTTTAAAATAACAGTACCGAGATTGAATGATCACTGTACCGTTCTAGCCTGCAATTTTCGATCGTTTCAATGAATCACGTACGCTCTATTCGGATTGTATCTTCCAAAATAGATGTCAGTAATTGGCCGTTTTTTTCGGATTTCTTTTAAACTCGGTCAATTAGGGTAACAGAGGTATTTTGGCCCACTTTAGGATTGATTTTATTTTGGCCCACTTTGTACAAATATCCACCAAATGTTGTGATATCTTTGAAAAACCCTTCCGCACAAAGTAATTTAATATGATAGGCATCAAATTGATGCAACATGGGTTACTTAACATGGATAAAATCCGATAAAATCGATAAAGTTTGTTAGGTGGGCCAAAATATATGAAGTGGCCAAAATACCTCTGTTACCCTATACCGCAATTGTAAAACAATCAGCTCAAGCGCTCTACACAAAGAGAAACGATCAGTCGAACCAATCTCAAATCGTTTTAACTGTTCTTCTGATTTTCGGGTTTGATTTCACCGTATTAGCCGGTTTAAGTAAGTCCATTCTAATGTTTAGGAAAAAAAATCTGATTGGAAATTAAGAAATTATTTGGAATAAATATTATGAAAGCCTAATTTTTTTAACAACTTGATTCGTTGTTTTGAGCCATTTTAATTTTTCTGCGTGTATGAAGCAGGGAATTCGGAAGTAAGCCGGTCAATGTCGTTTTCTGCGTGAGCACGAAAGAGCTTCTTCGTATGGGTGAACGAATCAAAAACAAAAGGGTTCATATGTTTATTTCGGTCTTTTTAATGCGGTCTTGTTAGCGGATTACCTTAAATTCGGAATTTTAAAAACATTTACTAGAAGAAGATAAGAAATAGTAATTAATCGTTTATGGTTTTAATATCCCAAGTAATCAAAAGTTCCACAATTACTGAAAACATCCACTTTCTTTCTGCTGTTCAATGCATAAAACTCTGGTCTTACAAGACAGTGGTCGTATGTTCGAGTCCCGACCAGGAAGGATTCTTAGGCTGTGAACCATTTCGCGGTTAATTTTAACTTTTGGTTAAAATCTGACACTCGAGTGGTTAATTTGATGTTGTCAAAAATAACCCTGCTCGAGAGCATGGTTATTTTTGACAGATCGGTAGTTATTTTCCAACACTGAAAAAAATCTCGCAATGAAAATTCTAATACTAATTCTTTAGTTGAAATTATTTCCAGTGGAAAATAAACCCAAATAACTTTCCGTCTATCAAATTTTGAAATGGGCCACAGTTTTAGTCAAATTTAACTACTCGACACCAAATAACCACTCAAGTGTCAGATTTTAACCAAAAGTTAAAATTAACCGTGAAATGGTTCACAGCCTTAGTGTCGGTAGGATCGTAGTACTAGCCATGCAATGATGCTGTGCGAAGTCTGTTGAAATAGAAAGGAACAATTCCACTGAAGGAATGCAATGCCAAGACTTTGCTTTGCTTTACATTGTGTTAACTGCCTTGTTTCCTGCATGTTTCAATGCATGTTTCTGATAGAAACCGAGGAATCCTCTGCATTTCCACATGCATCACGGGAAGGGGTTGTTTGTTAGTATGTTATACTGCTAAAATTCGATTATTATACTAAAATACGAAATTTCTTTCGAAACTCGTAAAACTTCGGAAAGCCGGCTGTTGGGAGATTCGATATCAATTCATACCATTCATATCCCGGGTAGGCGGTTCAATGCATAGGACGCTGGTCTTACAAGCCAGCTGTCGTCTGTTCGAGCACCGACCTGGAAGGGTTCTTAGTGTCAGTAGGATCCATAGTACTAGCCATGCAATTATTCTGTACACTAATAATCGGCTGCGAAGTCTGTTGAAACAGAAGGCCAAAATTTTACCACAGGAATGTAATGCCAAGACTTTGCTTTCATACAATTCATCGTTTCCTTGTTTTTTCAATAGTCTTCCGTAATATTGGCAAGGTATCACTTGATTGTCATCAATTGAACAACAACGCCTTACGCGATACGAAGTAATGTCGAAGTTCACTCCCTAACCAAAACAATAAAATACTAAATGGATCATCTTCGTGGTCTAAACTGTATTTACATACGTCCTAGTTAAACACTGTCTCAAAAAAATCTCCACGGTTACAAACTTCAAGCGCGCGTTTCAAACTTAGCGTTTAACCCGAAGAAAAACAGATCACGGAACGACCGAAATTAGCTATGCGCGTAATTCGTATTACTGTTTTTGAATTAGTTGAATTTAACAACAAAATTTCCAAAATAGCTATAAAATTAGTTAAAATTGAGAATTTACTTTGCTGAAAAAAACTCTTTTTTTGAGAGAATGTGTTTAGTTGGCGAATATTCTGGACACAAACCAGCAATATTTCAATCCAACACGAAATTCTCATTCACAACTAATTTTGTTATTAAAATCAGAAAATTTGTTTCTATTTACCTATCACCATCATCACTGAAGGACAGCACAAAGAAAACAAAAATGAAATTGGTTTTTATTAACAAGTTTATTAGCCAAAAACTGCTTGCAAATTGTTTTGATGTTTTTCGCATGTGTTACGATGTATCCATATATAAATTTCTAAACCGATATGAAAAAATGACGTAAACTGTTAGTGGAAAGTGTATTTATTCAAAATTTGTGCGCATTTGAAGCGATTGTGCGTAATAATGTTTTTACGCGGAACAGGGAAGCGAGTTTCGAATGTTGCTCTCTAATTGTACATGTCAAATTATGTTTTTTGTATCTTCCAACCTTCTGGGCTACGCCGTTCAGTGTACTACTTGTATTCGGTTTTTGTTTTCCGAGTGCTCAAAGCTTTCAGTAAGAGAGTCAATTTCGCGAAGTCGAATGAAGAAAACAGCAATTGAGAAGAAAAATTTTCAAAAAGAAGTTTATGTTTCGCTTATGTCTTTTTCTCCAATACAACATCGTATTTATACCTGCCAATATAGAAAATATAATCGCGACTGAAATTTTTTTCGGTTGTAGTATGCCATCTAGTGGCTAGTAGTTATTACGGTGTTAACGTTTTTTCGGTGACAGAGCGCCATACAGCTGCAAATTTCAGAAACCAATTCAACCATCTATGTTGGTTGAAAACAACGTTTTATTTCTCTAATTCAACTAAAAAATTAGTTGAATGGATATGAAGCGTGCCTTAGCTAAGAAATGACAGCACGTTTAATTGGTGAATTCAACTAAAATAAATAGCCAAATATTTTATTATTATTAAGGGAATTAGAATTAAAAAATCTAAATTAGCAAAAGTAAGATTTTTTTAGTTGTCTCAAAAAATAACTAACTAAAATCAGAAAATCAACTATTTTTTTCGCCTAAATGCTGATTTCGGTCTTTCCGTGATCAAACGTCCCCCGAATAATCAACGGAGTATAGCCTAGCCCGATTTTTAGCAAGGAGAAACATAATAAAATAGTAAATAAGAAAAAATGTGAAATATTTCTAAGGAACGATCTCACCAGTATCCTGCTTCTCCTATTCGTATTGCTGTGAACAATGCGAGATGACACACCACTACTAAATAAAATAAAATAATCACTCGCAGATTAGCTTGCTGCAGACCAATTTTAGATTTTCAGCAGACCCGTAGATTTTCACACATTCCATATAAATCTGATAACACCCACAATGATATGCATATGACGCTTCGATCGGTTGACGTTGTTTAAATTTTGTGCGGTAAATTAGCATCGGTTGACGTCGTTTAAGTTTGAGGTGAACTCGCAGCTTCCGTCGCTTGAACATTTTTTTGTTTCGCGAATCAGCAACATTGAATAAATAACACTTTTCACGAATCAACACTTGCCACAGCTGCACTATAACTTAAAATAACTGTTTCAATCAATCACTGTTTGGAGGGCATTACTTAGGAACTCCCAGTGATGCCAACTGTCAATTCCCTAAAATTAACGATCAATTCAATAATCATTAGATTGACCCAAATGATAAGGCATTTTTCGTTATCTTTTCTTTTGTCTTTTTTTAGCAATTTCAAAAATGGGTAGGAATGCTATGTGATTAATAAATAACGAAGATGATACTTTAGTATCTGTTCCAAAATAAGAAATCTCTAAAACATTCCGATTCACACATTTTATACAATAAGATTGCAAGTTCGGATATCGCGGGATTGAATTGACGAAGTCGTACGTTTCTGTTTCAAGTTTTTCATGGCAAAGAAAAGATATTTTCCAGTTCTGATGAATGATTCAAGCACGTTTTATAATTTGCTTAGCAGGTTAAAAACATATAGGTCTCAATTGAACGACTGAATGCAAAAGTCGGATAAGTGCAACTTAGTTTGGAAACCCCGTTTTTACCGACTGTCGCTATCTATAACTGGATCCATGACTACACCATTTCATGGGTGCCCCATTTATTTGACCGATATAATTATACACTTATTCGCGAAATTTGAGCAACGTCTAGTGAATCCGAGAGCTAATAAATATTATCATGTTGATTTACTCACCGCGCAGTGTCGAAAGTTTTCATGCTGCGTTCATAAGAGAGCCTCATTCTTTCTTTACAACATACCCGCAGTGATTGCGAAATTACTGAAACTGGGAAGTGTTGTCTGAGAAATGCACGAGTAATAGCTCTTTTAATCTTTAAATCAGGCAACGATATTTTCTCTTTATTTTATCAGTTCGCTTTCACATCTCATCCACGTCAGTCGATAAAACAAAACCGCTTACGTTCGGGACGGAAGAAACTAAGTACTGTGTTGTGTGAACCAAACGAACAAAAGCTACCGCCGCTACGAAAGAATACAATTATTGTTCACTTCAGACAGTGCAAAATTCGACCTTCGGTAGGAGAACTTGAAGGTTTGCTTAAGGAGCAAATGCATCTTGACAATAAACGTGTGCATTTACTTCAATGCAATGAGACAAATAATGTGCAATTCAATTCGCAAAAGACAATAACAATGTGCACTATGTGGAGCACGAAAACATTAAGTACAATATTCCAGTATATATGGAAGATAGTGCTATAGAAGTGCGTGTGCATGATCTTCCCTCAAGCCTCATCGATCCTTATATTCGCATAACTATGTCCCAATGGCTAGAGCGCTGCACTGGATGATTTCTAAGATTTGGGAGGAGGAGATTCGACCGCAGGAATGGATGGATGAAGTGGTATATCCCATTTACAAAAAGGGCGATAAGCTAGATTGTTGCAATTACCGCGCAATCACATTGCTGGACGCCACCTACAAGGTACTCTCCCAAATCCTTTGCCGTCGTCTATCGTTAATAGCTAAGGAATTCGTAGAGCCGCAGCAGGAATCAGTCGTCTATCGTTAATAGCTAAGGAATTCGTAGAGCCGCAGCAAGCGGGATTTACTAGAGCCCACGCCACTACGGATCACATATTCGCGATAAGACAAGTACTCCAGAAGTGTCGTGAATCCAACGTACCCACGCAACACCTATTCATTGACTTCAATGCGGCATACGACACAATCGATCGAGAACAGCTATGGCAGATAATGCACGAATACGGTTTCCCGGATAAACTGACGCGACTGGTCAAAGCAACGATGGATAGAGTGATGTGCTACGTCCGAGTATCTGGGACGCTCTCGAGTCCCTTCGAATCTCGGAGAGGGCAACGGACTCTCTTGTATCTTGTTCAATATTGCCTTAGAAGGAGTGATTAGAAGAGTGAGAATCGACACGAGTGGCACGATCTTCCGAAAGTCCGTACAACTTTTTGGCTTCGCTGACGATATTGATATTGTGACACGTAACCTTGAGAAGATGACGGAAACCTACATCGGACTGAAAGCTGAAGCTAGGCGTATCGGACTGGCCATAAATGCGTCAAAAACAAAATACATGAGAGGAAGAGGCTCTAGAGAAGAAACACTATGCCTCCCACTATGAATATTGATAGACGGTGACGATATCGAGGTGGTTGACAATTTCGTGTATTTGGGCTCACTGGTGACCGCCGATATTGACACCAGCAGAGAAATTCAGATACGTATTTTGGCAGGGAATCGTACGTACTTTGGACTCAGAAAAACCCTTCGATCAAGAAAAGTACGCCACCGCATGAAATTGACCATCAAAACGCTCATTAGACCGGTTGTTCTCTATGGCCACGAGACCTGGACTATGTTGGCTGAGGACCAACGCGCCCTCAGTGTTTTCGAAAGGTACCATCTATGGCGGAGTTCAGATGGAAGACGGAACGTGGAGACGGCGTACGAATCACGAATTGCAACAGCTGCTAGAAGAACCACCAATCGTACGGACAGCTAAAATCGGACGTCTACGATGGGCTGAGCATGTCATAAGGATGTCGGACGACAGCCCAGTGAAAATGGTTCTTGAATCTAATCCGACTGGTACAAGAAGAAGAGGAGCGCAGCGAGTAAGGTGGATCCCTCAAGTGGAGGGTGATCTCAGAAGCATCCGTGCCTTGAGATGCTGGCGACGAGCGGCCATGGACCGAGTTATGTGGAGACGTATGCTTGATACAGCAAAGGACACCCCGGGACTATAGCTGTTAGGTGCGGTAAGGTAGAATTTTTTTTTTATTGAAAAAGGGCCACTTATTAAGTGCGAAAGAGCCGAATAAAAGAAACTTTATACAAAACCACAAATGCAAATGAGATTGGTATGTTTCCATTAGGAAACGCCAGCATTAAACACGATTCAGACGATCAATCAGTTTCGGTCGACGTCAAGTTTAGTTTAAAAAATCTTTAGCCGAATATTACTTACGTACCCGACGTCAGAATGTTCCGAGAGCTTGACGATGTGTCCCTTCATATGAATTGCCTACAATTAATGTTGTTCCGTAACCGTTCCATGCCATAGTCGCCTGATGCCACGTGTGAATCGTTCTTACATATTGTTTTGTTTACATCAGTAAATATATTGGCTACCCATTTTTCACTAGGGTCACCGTTCATTTTGCACCGGGCAAAAAAAATCTCAATGTATTTGACAATGATAGCGCCATCTGTGTTTCAGTCACAGGACTTGAATGAGTGATGTGTTGAAACCACATCCAACCTGTACCCGGTTAGAAATAAAAAACTTGTACTCGTACCCGGGCTGAACTTCAGTGGCGTACCGTGGAAATTTGGTGGCCGGAACAAAATAAGCGATTTGCCGCCCTCATCGTTGGTTTTGTGAGTAAACAAAAAGCTCCATCTCCGGAAAGATGACTTGGGCGAGCAAAAAAAAAAGGTCCCAAGGATTAGTTTGCCGCCTCCCTAAAAACGTTGTGCCCCAATCGCTTAGCGGTTCAAATTGAATTGTTAGGCGGAGATGGCGGTTCAATTTGAACTGCTTTAAGCACTGGTGAGCCGAAGGGGAAACGCGAAGAAATTGAAACGAAATATGTATGTATTTTACGTAAAATCCAAAAATCCCTAAATGCTCAAAGAATTGCTGGATCAACCGGCTTGTGATCTGAGAGTTGTATATAATTCAACAAAGCTCGACAAGATCTTCAAATCTTCAGATTATAATCCTCAAATTATAATCAAAGAGATATTTTGCCCCACTTGCTTTGTAGTCCAGACTTAACGCCATCCGACTGCAACATGCTTCGATAGATTGCTGTACGCTCTTACCGAAATACACTTCAGATATTGACTCGATTCGTTTTTGTGCTTAAGGGACGAGAAAATTTTGTTGATCCGAAATACATTATTTTGTTCGAAAATTGGGGAAAAGTTATAGTTTTCGATGGATAATAAATAAATTTCACAATTAAGCATCAATAAAAAGGAAGACACTGGGAGTAGCTCCCAGTGTATCGATCACTATGGATAAAAATTATGATGATAATTGTTAATATTGAAAACAAAAATGACACAAATGCTTCATTCCGTGGTTCGTTCTCAGTGAGAGATTTAATGTGAGAAACGAGTGGTGTATGATCGTTTGTAAACATCAGGTTCTAAGTGTATGATATGCAACATTGATTGCCAAGCTCTTTTCATGGGCTTGTCACTTAGTGTTTAACTAATTCACTTAACGATTTATCGTTGTTTTGTGGCACATTAATTTTACGATTAAATTTACGCATTGCATTTATAGATCAATCAACTCATAATCGTTTATTAATAATAAAATAATTCTACTCAAGATTTACAATGGCTCTTAAATTGAACAGTGCCCTAGATTGACTCGTGGGTACCAAAAGCAGACTCTACGTACGAGAAACAACATTTCAATACTTTTCCTTGCCCACGGCAGTCTTATTTTTGCTTCTCTCGAGACTATACTTCCTCCATTTTGGTTCTTGCTGGGCCGCTAATTTCTTTAATCGCAAATCAACCGAACCAGCGATGTGTGCTTGAGTTTACTCGGCAAACCCAACCACCGTTCTCTTCGGTGAGTCTCACCGTCGTTTTTTGTGTTTGTATACATAGTAATCAACCTTAAACAGCCTTAAGTCATCCGGCGTGTATTACAAACATCCGAACCGCACTAGGAGGCACACCGCACCGCACCGCTCATTCATCCGGCTTTACCTGTATCGGAAGAAGGTGGATTTTCGAGCCTGGCCAAGTTCGCGAAATGTTCCGCGTGATCGTGTATAAGGAAGCAAATTTGGGCAATAATTGATACTTACCGTTGGACGTTCGTGAGTGCTGGCAACAATTGAAGCAGTAGTCAGTGCAGTGGAGTTTGGTGCAGTTTAGTATTATCTCGGCAAGTTTACGATACTAGTGTGACTTGCATGCCACAGGCCACCCCCTGCACGCTTGGCACGCTGAAGTGAATGCTGCAAAAATATACACTTGTTCGTATGCATTCGACTAGAAAAAAAAGTGCATAGTACCTCGTAGCGTAGTTTGGGGTTCGGTTTTCATCAAACTGTTTTATGGTGGTGCCGAGAATAGTACCTATTTGTTGCTGCCTTTCGTGTTAAGTTACTTCTTACGGAGTGTTTTGGTTTTTTTGCTGTATTGCGGCATCGGCACGGCGCCCGCACAGCTCGATAGGCGTCTGTTGAAATTGAGCTCAAGTTAGTTAGTTAGTCGATCGTGACGGTTTGCCAAGAATAGTTGCCTGTTTGGTGTGATTTAGAACTTCAAACTGTGATAATCCAACCGAAATGAATAAATTTGTGATAACTGTAAGTATGGCGGATTGAATTTATTTAAGGGGTTTATGGAAAAAAACGACACTCAATTTTCTTTATTTATATCTGAACGAACTGTATCTGTTGCAGTCGCAACGTTGTTTGAAATTAATGTGCGCAGGTGTAGTTGAATGATTGTCGAACCCGCATCATGCAAATTTGTTGTCCAACCGTTTACTCAACTTGTGCTTGACCAACTTGGAATGAGATTCTGTCATTGAGAGCAGTGTTACGCTTCTGTTGTAGTTGTTTTTGGGAAGGGGGTAGTTCAGTCCTGTTTTTGATCGTTCTCAGAAATCTCAAATATGATTCAAATAATCAGTTAAACCTAGATTCGATCGAGCAGACGAGCTACGAAGTGGTTCTCGCTTCACTAGTTAAACCGGTTGGACACGAAACTCGGTGTAATTATTCGTTGTTAACTCGAGATTTTGTATTAAAATAGATTTTTTTTTCTATCAAGCTAATTAATCAAATGTGTTCGAATAAAAGGATTTGAAAATTACTAATTTGATCGGCATGGTTTCTGAAAACGAGTTCTTTAGTATGATGTGCAGTGTTTGGAAAATCATGATCAGAAAAAGATAATTTCATTATCACTCGTGAAAAATCAGTTCAAGAGATGTTTTTAAAAAACTCAGTGACTGGGAAAACCACCTCCGAGATTCTCATTCATGAAACAAGTTAGTCAGTGTGTCAGTGTAACTTGATGGCGAATTTTCACCCACAGAAATACCGCTAAAGAGATAATCGAAAGAGAGAAGAGTCTCCGATGATATTTCGATGCTGAATTTCCATTACGCTTCAGTTCGACACGAAGTGATTAGTGTAAGATGTAATTTTTATATTTTCGTCAATAAAAAATTCTCTACTGAACAAATTCGCTACTGAACCACAACTGAGAAATAATAACTGCGATATATTCGATGCACTTACCCAAGTAGCAATCCGCAACTAGTTCTGATACGACAAAGTCCAAACTATGTCGCAACAAGAGCACGAATAAGTTTTTTATGTTATACTGGTTAAAACATGGTGGCAGCGATGTTTCATCATAACATAACTAGTTACGAAATAGTTATTCAGGTTTCCAACATCTTTCCAGGATAACATCTTTGTGTCATCTTGAATTTAATAAAATTTATAAGCTATCGTTACTTAATCCAAACATATCTTTAATCACAACAATGCTTCTAGCTACTAGTTGAAAATAAGTTTATTTGACTTCAATAGTAGCAACCCGTAGCTAGTTTTGATACCACTTAACCCAACTGTGTTGCAACAAAAGCACGAACTTTTTTTTATGTTATACTGGTTAAAACAAGGTGACAGCAGTGTTTCTTTATAACGTAAACATTGAACTAACTATCATTCGTAAGTTATCGTTACTTGATTCTAACATATCTTTAATCACAGTTAAGCTTTTAGCTACTAGTTGAAAAAAGGTTTATTTTCCGTAGCGAAACCATTATAAATACGTTAACGTATATGTGAATCGTTACTGTGAATTGATATAGCAATAACATAGATATTATAAGATTATAACATATAATTTCTTCATTGGTTCAGATAGTTATCGGTAGGTTTTCCCAACGTTATGATAACGAAAATGCAAACAAAAAAACTTTTGTTGGATTGAATATGGCGAACACAATATGGAGTCTCAAGAAGTGTATGAAACATAAATAAAACCAGGATATTACTTTTTTCAAAACTACTTTTGCGAAAATAATGAAAGGCAGAATAGTCATTTTTGTTCTATGCACTGTCATAAACACGAAGAAAATAATATAGGGATTGAACATCGATTGTGATAATATTATAATTCTCATGATATATGAATTTAAAATGATGAGAAATAACTCTACTTGGAATAATTTTGAGCATTTTGAACATAGGGTTATTTTGTTGTTTATTTTTTATATCTTTATAAACAGATTTTGATTGAAGGCGCATAAAAAAACAGTTAAATAAAATTGAATTCCACTCGACAGTTTTAAAATCGTTGAGAAATATGTACCTTGTATCAAGTTTGTGATTCAAAGTACTCTTTTGCTTTTTCATTAATGATAGAAAAGTATTCTGGATTAATTCAACGTTTATAATGTCGATGGTGACTAGGTTTGAACTAGTTTACTTGAAAACGAGTTATTTTCAAGTTATGAAAAGATAAGTTATTTCAGTATGGCATTACAACGTAACGACAACTTATTTTTAGCCAAATTAACAACTAGTAGAAACTGCGCTTTTTGAGTCATGCAAGTTGTTAGATGTTAGTAACAATCACTCAAATATCTGGTTGCAAACTAGTCACAAACAAGCTAGCGTAACTAAAATTGTTACTTGGGTATGGTGGTCAATATGAACAACAATATTTTTCCACATTCCAAATAGTAATTATAGCGACTAAAAGCTACTTTAATTCCAGCTGGTTGATTACAATGCATTATTTAGATTGAACCGAATAAAATGCTGTTTAGCATGAATTTTATTTACAGAAATAACAGGAGCGCAGCTTGTCAGCATGTCTCGAACACACAGTAGGCGAAGCGTTTGAAGGGCGGGTTTAAAATACTAACTGGTGTAATACTAACCTGCGCTCCTGTTACTTCTGCGTATGATATTCAAACTAAATTATCTAAATTTTTATTAAACGAACTAATATAAAACGTTTTTTATCTCAATGCAGTCTCTCTTCCCCACTTATTAATCTTCCCAGCTTTTTGTGTATATGAATTATGGGTTGCGTTTGAATTACGATGAAGAGTGCTATGTGATAAAATATAAACATTTCTAGAAGGTTTTCAGATTTTTTTGAACATTGTACTAGTGCTAGAATTTTAAGCAATTTTTGCTGTTGAGTTATTAATGGAGTTGGAATTATTTACTGTAAAACAGAGATGTCTATCTCCTCTGTGTGACGAAGAGCAAGCAAAATTTCTCCCCTCGCACTGACAACTTCAACGAGAGCTCTTCTCTTTCACATTTATACACCACTGTTGTGTAAAGTGTACACGCATCATGAGTGCGTTTGTTTATTTCCTTTTACCTCTTCCACTGAATCGCACCAAAGCATTAGCTAATAAATTCTCTGAGGTGGATGCAGATACTTTCACAGAGGTGTACACGCCGGTGAGCACTCTGCTGTATGGTTTTTGTAGATGAAGCGTGGACACGCAAAATCAGCAAAATAAAACAATTTATCGTAAAATTTTCGGTTTTCCTTGCAAATTTTTCATAGCAAGGCCAGATCTACTCTCTATTAATTGAAGTTCACAGAAGTGTTCGCTCACCATCACGCGCCAGTGGTCACTTGGGTGTATTTAGACGAGAGCGCGTGTGAGCGATTCATGCGAAGAGAATGTGTTTCACTCGCGCCAGCTGCTTTAACCACAAGCACACACTCAAATGCTGTCTATTCGACACTGAGAAGAAGTGCGCTTTCCTCTTTGTGCGGTGCTTCGTTTTTTCATCCTCGGTGTGGCAAAAATCTGACTCTAGCGTGTATCTCTCTGGTGAAATGCCATCTCTGCTGTAAAATGAATAACATATTAGTTCTTGTCTTTTTTATTCACTTGAACCGAAAAATGGAACTATTTGTATTATATATTATATTCCAGTAATAATACTCCGATATGAATGAAACGAATTTTTAGAAAAAGGGCGGATGTATCTTTGCATGCACGTTCTTCGAATAATTCTAGCTTAAAACCTGTAAACTATGCACAAATGATGTTGTAGGAAATCTGTTGGGTACGCTTGAATTTTTATACGTTTATGCACTGAAAAAGAAAGTGGAATACCGTTCCAAGGATTCTTTAAATGAACCGGACAAATAAGGCTTGAAAAAACGCATTCTGTTTTCGTCTTTCTCATATAGAAAGGATATGTAATCACTGTGAAAACCGACCTTTTGAACAGAGGCCCGATGGGTCATGTATCATTCGAATCAATTCGTCGAGATCGCAAAATGTCTGTGTGTTTGTACTTGTGTATGTGACAAATAATGTCACTCAACTTTCTCAGAGATGGCTGAACTGATTTTCACAAACTCAGATTTAAATGAAAGGTCTTACGGTTTCATATAAAGTTCCTGGATTTCTATTGGATTCGACTTCCGGTTCCGGAATTAAAAAGAATGAAAAACTACGCACTCAATTTTCGTGAAAATTTCTTAACCGATTTTCACAAGCTAAGAAGCAAATAAAAGTTCATAAAATTCATTAAAAATAGCCTGAGAAGTCAATCCGGATCCGACTTCTGGTTCCGCTTTAACATCGCTCTAGGTGAAACATTTTCAATTTCATGAGTATTTTTTCACAAATGATGGCGAAGCAGGGTGCAAATTTTTGTAAAACTTACTGGTAAATATATCTCTTTGGCAGATCTTGTTAGTTAGAGGATATATAAACCTACTTTGGGACTAACAGGCCTCGATTTCCGATTCCGAGAGTACCAACAATAGTGAAGAAAAGGGGGGGGTGAAGGTAAATTGATTTTCTCAAATCTTGATGCAAAATAAAGCTCTCATTACCTTAGAAGATACTGTACAATTTCATTCAGATTCGACTTCTGGTTCCGAAATTATAGGGCGATGAGTTTCAAAATATTCAAATCGTCATTGCGGTACGGAAGATGAAAACATCACCGGTTTTGATCCGTTCGCAGCATGCTTTGTTCAATTTCGCATAGCATGCATGATTGCCAAATTTAAATCTATATTTTTCAGGTGAAAAATATGTAGAACTTGGGAAAAATATGTAAAACTTGTACCACCTTATTAGCATTATCACAAAACCATGATAACGATTCTGTGCTCTAAAAGTATACTTATTGCTTTTCTTATATAGAAAGTTTATGCAATCACTTGAAATGTTGACTAGAAAAAATGGGACCGGAGGGCTAAGTGCTCTATACCATTCGACACAGTTCATGATGCTGAGCAATATCTGTGTGTGAGTATGTGTCAAATAATACCACTCATTTTTCTCATAGATGACTTAACCGATTTTCACAAATTTAGGCTCATATAAAAAATCTCATAGTCCCATAGGTTGCTTTTGCAAAATAAAGATAAATTCTTATCAGAATCTTCTAGTAGTATTTTTGAAAATATAAGTAATATGAGAAAGACATAATTACACCACTAGGTGGATTAAAAAGGGTTTCTTTTTTTTCGAGAGCGTAATGGTCGAGCACTTGACAGCCCAAGTAACAATTTTTGTTACGCTAGCTTGTTTGTGACTAGTTTGCAACCAGAAATTTAAGCGATTGTTACTAATATCTAACCACTTGCGTGACTCAAAAAGCGCAGTTTCTACTAGTTTCTAAGTCGACTAAAAATAAGTTGTCGTTACGTTGCAATGCCATACTGGAATAACTTATTTTTCTATAACTTGAAAATAACTTGTTTTCATGTAAACTAGTTGAAACTTAGTCACCATCGACATTATAAACATTGAATGAATAAAGAGAACTTTTCTATCAGCAATAAAGAGGCAGTAGAGTACTTGAAATCACAAACTTGATACAAGGTACAAATTTCACAACGATTTTAAAACTGTCGAGCGTAATTGAATTTTAATTAACTGTTTTTTTTATGCGCCTTCAATCAAAATCTGTTTATGAAGATATGAAAAATAAACAACGAAATAACCTTATGTTCAGAATGCTCAAAATTGATCCTAGTAGAATGATTTCTCATTATTTTAAATTTTTAATTTAAATTTCATGAGATTTATAATATTATTACAATCGATGTTCAAACCCTTCATTATTTTCTTCATGTTTATGATAGCGCATAGAACAAAAATCACTATTCTGCCTTTCATTATTTTCGCCAAAAAGTAGTTTTGGAAAAAGTTATATCCTAGTTTTATTTAAGTTTCATACACTTTTTGCGACTCCATAGTGTGATCGCCATATTCAAGCCAACAAAAGTTTTTCAGGTTGCATTTTCGTTATTATTACATTGGGAAACCCTACCGATAGCTATCTGAGTCAATTAAGAAATTGTATGTTTTAATTTTATAATAACTATGTTATTGCTATATCAATTCACAGTAACGATTTACATAGTAGCTTACGTATTTATGATGGTTTGGCAACGGAAAATAAACCTTTTTTCAACCTGTTAGAATCAAGTAACGATAACTTACAAACGATAGTTAGTTCAATGTTTATGTTATAAAGAAACACTGCGGTCACCTTGTTTTAACCAGTATAACATAAAAAACATGTTCGTGCTCTTGTTGCAACATAGTTGGGCTAAGTGGTATCAGAACTAGTTACGGGTTGCTAATATTGGAGTCAAATAAACTTATTTTTCACTAGTAGCTAGAAGCTTAATTGTTATTAAAGATATGTTTGGACTAAGTAACGATAGCTTATAAATTATAATTAATTCAATATGACAAAAAGATGTGGTGATTCGAAACTTAAATAACCATTTCGTAACTAGTTATGTTATGAAGAAATATTGCTGTCATCTTGTTTTAACTAGTATAACATAAAAAAACATATTCATGCTCTTGTTACAACATGGTTTGGACTTAGCCGTATCTGGACTAGTTGCGGATTGGGAGGATTCACTTTAAACTCGGCGAAGCTCACTTCACACAATTCAGCGTAGCTCAACAATTGTCGTTGTAGAAAACCTGTATCTTCGGGGCTTCTAATAAAATAATAGATCTTAACGTCATCTGCAAACGATAGACGATGGCTCTCTAGAGAAAAGTTGACGTCGTTGAAGTACAGTAAAAATATTAATGAGATGGTTACCCTGACGAATTTCGGACGAAGCGATAAATTTATTGAAAACGTGATTGTCGATTTTCACTGCTAAACGACGATCTTCGAATTCATGTCTAAATATCTCGAGAGCAGTTACTTTTAGGAGAAAGATCACTATGATCAAATTGATTGCTTTTGATTAGCTGAATCATACTATTTAAATGGCAAATTTTTTATCAAAACAGTGGGACGAAAATATGAAATAATCAAATATCACCAATGATAAAAATCGTGCTTGATAATTATAATCACTCGATAAGAGTATGGGTAAAATCTCATCCAGTTCAATATCACTACAGTGACAATCTCACACATGATAATGAAATAACAATTATTCGAAATCATTCTCACGATTATCATCCATGCAGCGATTTTAATTAAAACGGGATGATATTCTTAGAAGCGAGAGAGGTATTGAAAACCAATATCAACCAAATCTTAATAAACTATAGAGTAATTCCAGAAATGATTAGCAGGTCATCAGAATTCATTTCATCCGATTCGGATGCAACTTTGCATATGTTTTCAGTATGAGGAACGGAAACTGTAGCTGTACAAAATTGGTGTCTAAGAAGAAAACGTAGGAAACCGATCGGACGTTCAAAAAATATACATTGTAAAAAACATTGAATACTTTTGTAAAAATTAGAAAACCAATCGAAAAACTAAAATTACAAAAAAACTTCTCTCCAATATTTCTTTAAATAATTTTATTCTAAGCCTCAACTTAAAGCCCACATTTTGGTTCAAACTTAAAGCCCACATTTTGGTTCAAACTTAAAGCCCACATTTTGGTTTAGATACTGGTCATATTTAAAACCAGCTCAAGCGGGCTCTACGTCTTAACAAAGACTTAAACACAAATCGTTGGGAAATTGTTTTAGCTGTAACTTCGTCATTTTTCGATTCACACTAACCAAATTTGCACCAAAATGAGGGGTTTAGGTTAAGGTTTGAAATAAAATTATTTGAGAAATAAAGAAACGTTTCTTTTAATTTTAGTTTTTTGATTGGTTTTCTAATTTTTCGAAAAGTATTCGATTTTTTACCTTTTTTATAAATATAAAAAATAGATATAGCTCAAACTTTAGAAAAATTTTCCGAGGCCCGGAGGGCCGAATGACATATACCAATCGATTCAGCTCGACGAACTGAGCAAATGTCCGTTTGTGTGTTGTCAACTAAGTGGTCGAGATCTCAGAGATGGTTGGACCGATTTTAATCAAACTAGTCGCAAAAGAAAGGTCTCCCCGTCACCCTAAACGCTATTGAATGGTTTTGAGATCGAATGTTTACTTTTTGAGTTATAAGAATTTGTATGTTGAAATTTTCAGCCTTATTCCAGTAGTAAGAGTTTTGAGCGCTGCATGACAAAGCAATGCTTGGGAGCAACGTGAAACACGATTTTTTATAATGTAACATACAATTGTTTTTGAATGCCAAAAAATGTGTACAGCATCTTTTTTCATGACTTTTTGCCTCGGACCGATTTTAGCATGATTCATTTTTGGCAACATAATCGTTCAAATATGACATGTAAACAATAATGTAAATATGACAAGCTGATGGCAGAATTCACATTTCCATAATTATATTTATTTCAACTACTCACAGCAATAAATGCTGGAAGAACAAAACACCCATATACCATTCGAATCAGTTCGTCGAGATCAGCAAATGCGTGTGTGACAAATAATTTCACTCAATTTTTTTCGGAGATGACTCAACCGTTTTCTCCAAACTCAGATTCATATGAAAAGTCGTATACACCCAAACAAGGTTCCTGAATTACGTTTGGATCCGACTTCTGATAGCGGAACCACAGGATGATATTTGAAACGAAATTAAAATAATGCAACTCATTTTTCTCGTAGATGGCTGAACCAACCTAAGATTCAAATGAAATCTAAGAATGCTTTTCAGTCAAATCTAACTTCCGGTTTAGAGGATACAGGGTGATTAGTATAAAAAATGTCCATTTTACATAAATTAATCAGGTTTATCAGGTTGGCTGATTTGGATAGTGGATTACTAAATAAATTTATTTCAGTTTAAGCGGTATTCAGTTTTCGATTCGGGAGGTACCCTAAAATTTAATTCGCACTACAATTTCTCAAAGATGTCTACACACTCAGGTGAATTTAACTGATTTCGGCTACACCGATTTTAGAACTCCGGTTCCTGTATCGAATTGTTTCTCAAAGCTCAATCATTTTCTCAAAAAGGTCAAATCGAACTTCAAAAACAAAAATTTAAACTAAAAGACTTATGGTCCCATACAAAATTGATGAATTTTATCCGATTCTGGAATTACAGGATGAAGAGTTTTTAAAATTTTTACAGATATAGAAGTTGTAAATTGTTTGGCGTATTAATTTATGGCCATACGAATCATTTTTGGTTATGCTAGTTCCTGAATACCGGATCTGGGAGAACCGTAAATAATGGCGAAAAACTCTAAAGTGGAAGTTACTTCAACATCTCATGGAATGTTCAATCGATTGTCACACGCTTAGAATATATTAAATTTGATCCGATTTACGATTGAAATCTCAAATTGCCGCTTAAAACGACGGTCATTAAAATAATGTCATGAGCACTAAAACACCGAAGAATATCCATGCAAAAAACACATGCGGATTGATAAAAAAGGTATCATCTAACTGCTAGGTGGATTAATCACGTTTGTTACAATGTATATTCTTTTAAGAGTGCCAAATAGATTTCCTATACCTTTTTCTTGGATACCATTTTTGTGCAATTTGCAGTTTCCGAGTTATCATGATTTGAAGAAAATGCATGGAAAAATACATACGCCTTTTTGTTAAAAATCAGTCTTGAGTGAAATCGGTTGCTCCATCTGTGAAAAACATGTGGTTTGCCATTCTGAAAACGTGTGCCAACCATTCTAAAAATACCCATATTGTATGGATTTTGAAGAATTTATATGAATCGAAAGCCGCCATTTTGGATTTCGAAATAACCCTCCATTCGTTATACCCATTCAGCGCCTCGAGACTGGTGTATCTTTTAGTTCGGACTTTGCTCTCCAAAATGGCCCAAAGAGAATAATCCATTGGATTCGCATCTGGTGAATTCGAGAGCCATTGTGTGGACGTGATGAAGTTCGGAACGTTGTTTTTCAGCCATTCTTGGTTCACTCGAGCTTTGTGAGACGGTGCCGAGTCCTGCTGAAACGTCCATGGTCTGCCACCGAGATGTTTGTCTGCCCACGGCTTCAAAGCAACCTCCAGAATACTTTCCCGATAATATGTCGCATTTACCTTCACGCCAGGTTCGATGAAAACGATTGGAGAGCGCCCATCTGCGGTTACAGCGTCCCAAACCATTATCTGTTGCGGGTGCTGCCTCCTGGTGGCCAATCGATGACTCAAATTCTCGTATGAACGGTCGGTCAAGTAAACCCTATCGTTTTGAGAGTTTACGACTTGCTCAATTGGAAAAATTTTCTCGTCAGAAAATACAATGTTTGGAAATTGACCGCTTTCGGCCAAACGAAGAAACTCCTTCGCTCTCTTAAGTCATCAAGTCAAGGCAAAAGGTGGTCATATCGAGCAAAAGTGAATTGATTCTGAATTTTGTATTATTTTTACACATTTTGTACTTTGAATTAAGTAAAAGTAATTTTCCAAACTGAATTTATGGCCTTTTTAATTGGTTACACTTCGAGTGCCGGACCCTGTACTTAATGTTTTCTCAAAGTTGTTAAAATAGATTTGTAAATAAGCAATAATATTATGCAAATGGTTTCTTGGGTGTGTTTCCTTCTGAGAGGGACGTTTCTAGCATCTACAAAGTAGCTTAATGGCACAGCAATTTTACGGATTGGAGATGCGCGTAAGATTTCAAACCGATTTTTGCGCAATAACTGGTCAAATAAAATTTATTATTGATGCTATGGATTTCTCAGTTTTCTCCCTCGACCAATGTCTCAATCGTAAACATTTTTCATATCAGAGTATAATTCCAAGGTTATACTAATCCAGTAGTTTTGTCGATCCGAATGAATGATGACTGTCGTTTATCGCTTGTCTTTTCACATTCACAGATCAGTGTCATCCTAGTCCTAAGTAGCATTTCGATGCCACCGGTTGAAGCGACGGTCGTTCGGTTTTTCAGTGAACTTCTGCAGAACAACATAGCCGGTATTCCACTGATCCACAAAACCGAGGAGTTCGATTTCGATCCGGAGATCAGCAAAAAGCGACGTGAGCTTTACTATGAGGTAGGTCTCTACTATACTTTGTTTCATTTTAGTATCATATCTTATGAACAGAATTAGTATTTTAATGGATTGTGTAAATCTTACTTGATTCTTTTTCTATCGTTTACGGCCTTCCCAATGACGTTTGTGTGCTCAACCGCTGGAAGTTTGACGGCTTTCGTGAGGTTTTAAGTAAATTCTCGTGTTTAATAATTTTGCGTGTGCTATTTACTCGCATCACAAGCGTTTGATTTGCACCGCGAATGGTTGTGAATTTTTTTTGAAGGTTGAATCGGTTTACCGTGGTAATGTGTTTGTGTTTACACAATTCGAAAATATATTTGAAATAATGTGTCGCATTTAGTTCGAGGATGGAAATTTATCGAATAATTTATGAACATATTTATTATGTACGAAAGCTGTAAGTGTGAAAGATGGAAATTAAATTTCGTAGAAACGAAACTTTTGCTAATTTACTTTGAGGTGATTTTGGCGCAAAAAACAGCTAATTTCCATTTTCGTCAATGTATCGAAGTACGCAAAAGATACATATGTAACTCTCTCGCGCCCAAGTTCAATGAGCTCGTTTGACCTTACGCGTCAGGTGCACGGATACATTTTGGTTCAGTTTTTGTTCGATGCCCGTTTATGATCTTCTGCATCGAATCGGTTCGGTTGGTTTTGTTTTCGTTTCTGCTATCTACAGTCGTATTTTAACGCACGGCAAGGTCTCGGCCAACCGGTTTCTCGTTTCTCTCATCACCGGTAAATTAACACATTCCGTTGAACTAATTTTCGGCCGTTTTTATACCGCTTCCTGACCCAATATTCCTTGAGCTAAATTAGAAAATGTAAACTTCCTGTACCGTTTAATCACATGCCATTTTTTTGTCAATCAATAAAAATCTGTTAATCGTTTTCAGCAACACGGTTACCGAGGCGAGAAGGCCATCGAGCGAGTTGGACTGGGAATCGATGGTAAGCACAGAGAACGGCTAGAACATCAGAAACAACGAGACGAAGGACACCTGAACGGATTGAATAACTTGCAGCCGTAGGAATTTAGGTTGCCCACCATTTCTACCTGACATTGAACTTGTTGTGGACGAGATGTTGTGAGACTGATTGAAAGTGCAATATAATTTTGTCTCATAGTCACTATTTATACCGGCAAGGTTAAATGGAATCCTCTTGGTATAGTAGTCTACTAGTACGTATTGTTAATTAATTTGTTAAATTATTCATGAGTGTACATAAGGTTAATGAAAGTATTTTATAAAGAGAAACCAAATATAAAATATTTGAATTTTTACTTTTTTGTATATCACTACCGGGTAAAATTTGTTGAGCTATATGCTTTAAAATGAAAGCGGGTGGGTAATGTCAAAGACTTAACTGGATGACAAACTATTTGGATCCGTTTACAAATATAAAAAAAGTCTGCTTTACAACTACAAGGCAATTGAAGATTGCATCGATTTTTGTCGGAATTTGCTTATAATATTATGTGACATTACATCTAATAGTTCTATATTTGTGAGTCTGTGTAACTCATTTGTACTAGACCAGAGAGGACGCTTCAAAATCATTTTCAGAATTTTATTCTGAATCCTTTGAAGCGTTTTCTTCCTGGTGGAACAACAACTCGACCAAATTGGTACTGCATAAAGCATGGCTGGTCTGAAAATTTGTTTATAAATTAATAATTTGATTTTTAGACAGAGCTTAGAATTTCTGTTTATAAGAGGATATAAACATTCAAAATATTTATTACACTTTGCCTGGATTCCTTCGATGTGATCCTTCAAAGTGAGTTTTTTTGTCATTCGTTAAACCTAAGTATTTTGCAGACCATGTCAATTCCAAGCCGATGGCTTATGAGGAAAGATAATTAATTGCGTTTTTGCTGCATTTGGTTTAATTTTCCTGAAAATATTTAAACTTCTTTGTAGGCGACTGCAGATCACTCTTAGATTTCTACCTGTGGCTAACAGACTTGTGTCGTCACAGAATAGCGATTTCTGACAACCAACGGGTAGATTTGGAAGACCAGAAGTGAAAATATTATACAAGATTGGAGCTACGCTCGAACCCTGCGGAACTCATTTATATGAGACATCATTCTGAGCAAGATATTTTTTTCAAAAAGATAGAAGAAAGTAAGCTAATTGGTCGATAACTTGATGTTTCTGCCGGGTTTTTATCAGGTTTGAGGATAGGAATTACTTTAGCGTTCTTCCAACTTTTTGGGAAGTAAGCTAATGAAAAACACTTGTTGAAAATTTTAACCAGGAGTCTCAGGGCAACATCGGGAAGATTTTTAATAAGAATATTAAAAATTCCATCATTACCAGGAGCCTTCATGTTTTTAAGTTTCCTAATAATTGATTTAATTTCGTCAAAATTCGTCTCAATAATGTCATCTTGTGATAACACTTGGATTGAAATATGATTATATTTCAGTTAGACTTCATTTTCAATAGGACTCACAATGTTCAAATTAAAATTGTGCACACTCTCGAACTGCTGAGCAAGTTTTTGAGCTTTTTCGCCATTTGTAAGAAGTATTTGATTTCCTTCTTTGAGAGCAGGAATTGGTTTCTGAGGTTTTTTAAGAACCCTAGAAAGTTTCCAGAAAGGTTTAGAATATGGTTTAATTTGTTCAACTTCTTTAGCGAAATTTTCATTTCGCAAAAGCGTAAATCTATTTTTAATTTCTTTTTGTAAATCCTTAACTATGTTTTTCATAGCAGGATCACGAGAACGTTGATATTGTCGTCGACGAACATTCTTCAACCGAATGAGCAGTTGAAGATTGTCATCGATGATAAGAGAATTTAATTTAGTTTGAGCTTTGGGAACTGAAAGATTTCTAACGTCGATAATATAATGATTCAAATTATCAATTGCTGTGTCGATGTCCGCAGAATTTTCTAAAATAGTTTCATGATCCACATGATTTTCAATGTGAGATCTGTATTCCAACCAATTAGCTCTATGATAGTTGAATATAGAACTAATTGGATTAATTAAAGTTTCGTTGGAAAGTCTGAATGTTACTTGAAGATGATCTGAGTCAAAGTCAGCATGTGTAATCGGTTCACTACAAATGTGACTTTGATCTGTTAGAACCAGATCAATTGTAGACGAGCTTTTCACGGAAAAGAAACAAGTCGGATTACTGGGATGAAGAACTGTGAAGTAACCAGCTGAGAGTTGACTATGAAGTATTTTTCCATTAGGGTTATTTTGCCTACAATTCTACTGGACATGCTTAGCATTTAGGTCCCCAATTACGAAAAATTTCGGTCGATATCTTGTGAGTTTTTGCAAATCGCCTTTAAAGAAATTTAATTGTTCGCCGGTGCATTGGAATGGCAAATATGCTCCAGCGATGAAATAAATTCCATGAATGGTTTCAACTTCGATTCCCAAGCTTTCAATAACTTTAGTATTGAAAGAAGGTAAAATTCGATGTTTAATTTGCCGTTGGACAAAAATGGCAACTCCACCACCCATTCCAGTATACCTGTCAAATCGATGAACCACATAATGTGGATTACTTTACAATTTGACATTTGGTTCAAGGAAAGTTTCTGTCACAATGGCAATATGAATTTTGTGAACTTTGAGAAAATTATAAAATTCATTTTCACTCGATTTCAAAGATCGAGCATTCCAATTTAAAATATTCAAATAATTATTTAACATCACTGTTAAATTTTAAATTCATTATAATATTATTTGCGAATTGCCATCCGATTTGAATTGATCATTGGATAAGCCTTTCAAGACAGCCTTGAAGGGTCTGTCTGATTTTATATCATATGAATAAAATTTATGAAGTTTCTCGGACAAATATCGACTAAGACGTTCGTAATCTTCCAATCCATCAACCAAGACTCGACATTCTCCTCTTCGTCCGATTTGAAATAAAACTTTTACTTCCGGGAGAAAAGTAGAAAGCTCAGTACGGAAAGCTTTGAAGTCGGAAATCATCACCGTCACTGGTGGCATAGATTGATGTTTCTTCCCAGAACGACAAGCGTCCATTTTTGGGAATTTTTAAAGAATTTTCTTCTATGTCGCTACAATCGGATTCAGGAAGAATCTCGTAAATATTGTTAGACGGCATAGAATCAACGGAAGGGAAATCCTTCCGTTGTCTGTTATTTTTACATTCAGATTCTTTAAGATCGTGAATGTTATTAGAAAAATGTTGAATAATGGATTGTGATTTATTCCGTATTGAATTATTTTCAGCCTTAGGCTTGTTGCCTTTCCGGTTGGACGCAGGCATTTTTGAAATGAATGAAGTTTTAAATTAAATTAACTAGGCTAAATTAGTCTTCGATTAGACTCCTAGTTTGAAAAAGTCTTGATAAAGACTGATTAGTTCGAAGAATAGTTCTTTGAATAGCTAGCCTTAAAAAAGGCTGGTTAATTTCTTAGTCACTCTAATATCACTCTTTGTATCACTTAGTCACTCTAATATCACTCTTTGTATAGCCTTGAGAAAGGCTGACTAATTGTTCGTCTTTAAAAAGACTGTTAGTGATTCAGGTAGCCATGAAAAAGACTGAAGCCTTGCATCAATGAAACTCTACGTAGCCAGAAAAAAATTCCAGGAGCCAAGAGCTATACGCGTGCGGTGCGAACGACTGTTCAACACCGACGATGGTTCAAATTTTAATTTCATCCTCAATACCGCATGCAAAAACGCACGCAAAAAGAGATTCCCCTACCTATTGAATGTCTCTTTACTTCTCCGGCTGGACAATGATAATAACATTTTATACTTGAATCTTAACTGCAAAAATGTTAAATCGACTGTCATTTAATTTTTTTACTTTGTGGACAGTAGAAAGAATAATTTATCCTAAATGGGCATTCGACTAAAAAAGTTTGGAAACCACTGTTTTAGATTGTTTCCTCTTCAATATCATGATTCATATTTCCGTAAACGAAATCACACGCAATGTGAATCGAACTGGTTATTTGTAATTTAGTATATTTGCAATCTGATGGAAATTAATTCCTCTTATTCACATTATCTTTAATCAGCAAACATTTCTTTTTTCGTTAGCGATAATTACCTTCCAATAGAATTTCCATGCTAACTTAATTAAATACAGTCAACCGTTTACGCCGTTTGGATTTCAAATTGAAAAAGTAATAAAGCCCATAAAAACCAATCAACCGCACAACCGTCCCCGGCGGCGTAACGCACACTGTCAATAAGAAATAAACTAAATTATTCTTCCATAAAATAAAATTGTTTAAATGTTTTTACAACCACTTTTTCTTTTGATCTCTGTCCGACGTCACTCAATGGCAAAGATAGCTCCGAATTTCGAGCGCACAGTTCGACTGGTGACACTAACCCAGGGACGGCCACACAGCCTGGAGGATCCGCGCGCAAGACGCGCACGGAATGAAATCCGCACTTTATTTACCGTTCCAACTTGATGAAATTTATCTTTCCCACTTTTCCCCGTCCCAAGTGGATCGTTTTTCCCGCCCAATGTTTTTTCTTCCGTTTACCCGGTTTTTGCTTCCTGTGGTTGTGCCAGTGGCAGCAGCGCGTGGACCTTTTGTACTGACGTCGCACTGCTATCCTCCTAGTCGATACGGAGACGCAGCGACAGAACCGATGGTGGGCGTTGGCACAACCCGTTGGTTGACTGACTGGGTGCTCCCGTCTTCATTCATCGCCTAGGACCGGGATCCGGGATCCGGGACCCGAGACCAGGTTAAATTAACTTCGGAAAATTTTCCAATATAAAACACGACACCGAAGTAGAATTTCATTAAAAGCTGATTTTATTTTTTTTTCTCGTTTTGACTGGTGAACCACCATCCCTTCGGGGCAGCGATGACAGTGTCGGAGGCAGGTTAAAGGCTGATACCGATGCGGCGGCGGGATCGGTGTCGGTGCTCCGGTGCAGTATTCCATTGGAAAGTGGATCGCCTGGTACTTTGCCTGGCGTTTTGCTAGGGAATTTTCGGTGGTATTTTGTAGATTTAGCTTCGTTTACTGATTGTCGTTTATTTGTTGCGCTTCCTTCTTCCGGGTGTATGGAACTAATAAAATAAAATTTCATTTCATGAATTGGTACACCTAATGATGGGGAATTAGAATATTGAAACAGATTTAGATAGGATGTAATCAATCTTTTTGTATGAATGATTAATCAGTATATAGTTGTTTGGAAACGGTCAAATTTACTTCAATTTATTAGAATAACAAACAAAAGTGGAATAGTTATTACATCTTTGTTATTAAAAGTATTGTTCATAGGAAAATATCATTTTCGTAAATTCAATCAATAAAATTTCTCGTATCATGTTATTCCCTCGATTGAAGTGACCTAAAGAAGTACTGCTATCGTTCTGCATCGATTGAAGCAAGTTGTAGATCCAGTTGATGCCAGATCTGTACTATGAGGCAGAGTTTTTCATCAATTACTACTTAAATTTCTTTTTACAGCAACTGCTGTTCATGACCGAGCGTTGTCGTAATGAAAAAATACTGAGTCGCACTTGGTCTCATATTCTAGATAGCCTTTTATTCTTAGATAGCTTGACCTCATGTTGCAAAGTTCTGAATCCTTTGAGCTCAATCGAAACGAACTATAATTTTGAATTCAATCATTTTAACTACAAAGCTCTGTTGAATTACGCATATTTTCCTCTATGAGCAAACGATAGGTTTCGGTCTCACTTACCATGATTTTACTCGAAGAAGTATTCTAAACCGATAGTAATGCACAAACAAAATGATGCAATGTTGTCGATTACTGCTGCTTATGCAAAATAAAAAAAAACGCTAACTTTTTTTTTCTAAATTGAATATATGATTCTGCATTTCTAATCAGTTAATGGTGACTATATTTTTTAAATTTTGTATTGCAATATATCATTGCGCTTTTGTCAGGAAAATCTGTATTTTAAACACGTGATCTGATGTAAATTTAAGTCAAAAATATTAAATGTCTATTTCTTCGTGGTTCGCTTTCGGCTTATCAGTGTTTAAAGCAGTTCAATTGAACTGCCATCTCGTGCCTAGTACTTCAATTTAAACCGCTAAGCAGACGCAAAAGTTACACTATTTCTGCAACCCTTAAATAAAATTGCACAAGTCTCAGGCGAAAACGAGTGATTGCTTATTACTGGCCGTCGCAAAATGTGAACATTTAGGGATTTTGTTAGTTTGTGCAAAAAGCACATATAACACATGGATCAATAAGTCCCGAGACTAACAACATTTTTTGCAATTTTTTTTTATTCATCAACATAATCACCTTTCAGGGTGATACAATGGTTCCAACGTTTTTCCAATTTTTCAATACCATGTTTATAAAAAAAATTATCTTTCGCTTCAAAATAAGCTTCAGTTTGGGCGATGACCTCCTCATTTGAGCCAAATCTTTTTCCCTGGAGCATTTATTTTAAATCAGCAAAGAGCCAGTAGTCACTGGGGGCTAAATCTGGCGAGTATGGGGGGTGGGGAAGCAGATCAAAGCCCAATTCGTTCAATTTCGCCATTGTTTTCATCGACTTGTGGCAGGGTGCATTGTCTTGATGAAAAAGGATTTTTTTCTCTGCATGTGCGGTCGTTTTTTTGCGATTTCCTCCTTCAAACGCACCAGTAAGTCAATATAATAATCACTGTTGATCGATTTACCTTTTTCGAGGTAGTCAATGAAAATCACGTTAGTCTTGGCATTACATTCCTTTGGTGGAATTTGGCCTTTCTGTTTCAACAGACTTCGCAGCTGATTCTTAGTGTACAGAATCATTTCATGGCTAGTACTATGGATCCTACTGACACTAAGAATCCTTCCAGGTCGGGGCTCGAACATACGACAACTGGCTTGTAAGACCAGCGTCCTATGCATTGAACCGCCAACCCGGGACGCCATGCGTATCCCAAAAAGCTGACGCCATGACTTTGCCAGTTGACTGCTGCGTTTTCGGACGCTTCGGACGGCTTTCGCCAGCTCTGCGCCACTCAGATGACTGCCGCTTCGACTCTGGAGTGTAGTGATGTATCCATGTTTCGTCCATGGTCACGTAACGACGCAAGAAATCTTTTTTTGTTGCGAATAAATAGCGATAAACTGCTTTCTGAATCATCGACTCGTTGCTGTTTTTGTTCCATCGAAAGCAATCGCGGCACCCACTTGGAAAAAACCTCTTTCATGCTCAATTTTTCATGAAGGATAGAAAATACACTTCCATATGATATCTGTGTCATCTCAGCAATCTCACGGAGCTTCACTTTACGATCTTTCATTATAATTTTTGTCACTTCACTCACATTTTCCGGTGTAACGGCTTCCACAGGTCTACCCGAGCGTTCCGCGTCATTTGTGTCGGTACGACCACGTTTAAACTCGGCGAACCACCGACAAATCGTTGCTTTTGATGGACAAGAGTCCGGATTTTTCAATCCATTGTTTCGCTTGCACGGTGTTTTTACCTATTAAAAAACAATGTTTTATCAAAACACGAAACTCGGTTTTTTCCATTTTTTAAACAAAAAACAAAACGACTTTACTCCAACCTCGATAACTCAGCTGTTTCTGGTCGGATCGACTTAAAATTTTGACCCAAGCAAAGGTTAGTACTCTAGGAAGACGTGGTTACTGGTTTACTACGAGCGCCATCTCTGCTTTAGTCTCGGGATTTATTGATCCATGTGTTATTGTTTCTATTTCAATTCTAGTTCAATTTAAACTGCTTCAAGGATTAAGAGTATACCAAGTTAACTTGTGTTGGTAATTTGTGTATTACGTACATTTTATTTGGTACGTATGCCATAGATCTATGTTTTCATATATGCAGTGCAACCAGTTTATCGAAGTGGCTTGCACGATTGAGTTTAAAACAATCTTTTTTAACAATAATTTATTCTCAAATGACTGTTAAGCCTAACTTTTTAGATGAAATATCAGTTTTGATCAGTTTTTCACCAACATTTTATGGAAAATTGCTTACATTTTATAAATGTAGATTTTAATTCCCTAAGAAAAAAGTTAGCAACACTGCTTCAATGCATTTGTATTAGATTGCGCTACACAAAACAAACAAAACTTAATATATTCTGTTACAAAAGCAGTTTCCCGGAAAACTGTTCGCGTGTTAAATTAAAGGTTCCTATTTTGCGGGTTTACTTATAGAATGTACGTAAATCATTATATCGCAATAATTTCTACAAGATGAAATCCATTTAGGATAGTGGAAGTAAGCTGAAACAGAAATAATTTTTCTCGAGTAGTTTTAAGGAAAACGGAAGAGTTTTAGATTAAGATTTTCGCTTTTCTAGAATTGCAATTTTAAGCAGAACGAACTGATTGGTTTATTTTTCAACAATATGGAAGACTTATTGAATATTCAGGAAAAGAAGCACCGGAATTAGTTTTTACGCACACATTGTTGACATTACTCATACGCTTGCAAAGAGTCTTGCTCCTTAAGCACTGATGAGCCGAAATGCGAAGAAATAGAAACCAAATTTTGTTCTTTTGCACAAAACAACAAAACACCTAAATGTTCATTAAATATCTGTTGTTTCCATTCTAGTACTGAAAATTCCGAAATCAAGAATCAGAGCTGTTTGGCTCAAGTGGCACGTTCCTCTAGTTATTTGGAGATTTGTGCCTTGCCGTGGCCTTTCATCATTTTACTGATGGGTAGGGAAGAATAAAAGGAACATGGAAGGGAAATGTTAAGTGAGAGAGATTGGAAAACAGCACAAAACAAAACGAAATAGATCATTATGGATCCACGAATGTACAAATATACAGAACGATACGCTATATGTATGAACACAAGTAAATTCGGCACCTTATAAGGGATGCCAAACAATCTGCTAAAACCAATATGTATGAACAGAAGTGAATTCGGCACCCCATAAGGGATGCCTAACAATCTGCTAAAACCTTTCAGGGTAGAAACAGAAGGGATTCATTTACTCCAGTAAGAACGATGAACTCCTCTGACTATAGCCCCTTACCATATTGGGCGAGAAACGATAGAATATCCTTCAACTTCAGCTCACCATACACAGATTCAACCATGTATGGAGAACGAAAAAACCCGGATGCGGGACCAATGCGGGACAGTTATCAGATGATATGAAGTACCGTAATAGCATTCACACAAATCACATGAATAATACTCAGCATGCTGAATAGTAAACATGTGATGGTTAAGTTTGCAATGTATGACCAGAATCTTGCAATGATGCTTGGAAAAATGCAATAGACATTTCCACATTTTGAGGTTCAAAGTTTGCAAGCTGTGCCAGTAGCTGGCATGTTTGGATGCAGTCCTAGAACGAATCCTGTGTTTTATACAACTAGTTGACAGTGATAAATCTGGATCTTTCATTCGTGGTACCAGCTTTAACCAACTGATCCGAGATAGTTGATGACTGATAATTTCCAGCATCCGAATTTTTAACGGAGGGTGAAATCCCAACTACATCATCCATGTTATGAGGTTCTGTCTCGTAGGATGAAGATGCAATAGTTACATCATCCCGCATTTGAAATTCAGATACTTGTGTGAATTACACGCTAAAATTACATCAACGGGAAGCCGTTGTTTGTGGTGGAAGAGTGTCCTCAATATGATGAGTAGTATTCGAAGAAATGTTAGAGATTTCATCAGAACCAAATCGAAATAATTTTGTCGCTACTATCTCCATCAAAGTGCCATGTCGGACTTTCCTTTTTGGGACTCACCTACACCTTCAAGCACTTCAAAACCTTTTTAGCTGCATTGCATCTAAGAGTAAAACTCAGATTCTTAACCATTTCAAAATTGTCAGGAAGGCTTTCGAAGAAAACATCAAACGAATTTATTATAAAATAAAATCATAAGGGCATGTGTGAACAAAGGTAATAATTTTTTTCACCGCCAAGTGCAATCTAATAGATTCTGTCAGGCCAAATTAATATATGGTTCGTTTGGAAACAGAATGAAGAATCAAAGGGAATTCTGATTTGTGGCATACATTACTCCTGATGACAAATTGAGTGTGTAACAGGGGACAAATTTCCTACAATTAAATCTATTGTGTGCTTTCAGGACAAGGGGTCCACTCATCTGCCAAAATGATATCACTAATCGCAAATTGGTACAGTCATTCTCTACGTAGTACGGAATGTTGGTTTGGTGGATTGGCATGTTGTTCCTGGTCTGGAAATTACATTGATGTTCAAGATTTCGAACCAGTCGAAGTATGTGCGAACTTCGATCAGCAAGGTTTCTTACATCGTTTTTACTTGAAAGCATTGCATCGCCGGATTCGTGACACAAACAATTTTGAAGAAGCTGAGTTCGGTTCGTGATGAGCAGGCTCGGGAATAAATTCGAATAAACGGTTTGACAGCAGTTAGTTTGACTGGATTAAACCTGAGTATGACGACGGGGAAAAAACATTGTTGACAGTTTTAGTGCCATCGAGCAAACGCCCTACCAGATTCAATATAGTTGACAACATTTCGGATGAAATTTTTTTGAGTTGTTCTCAGCATAACGGATGAGATGTCATCATTCTCTTTGTACACTTTGTACAATATTGAAGTCAGTAAGGTGACTATGGTAACGGATCTTTGTTTCGTTTTCAATGAAAATAACGTTCTTAGTCTGACATTTCCCCAAAGCTAATAAGAGCGATAATTTCACAAGAATAGTTTAAAAACATCTTTTTGCAATAACCAGGCTAGAAAATTTTGAATGCCAGAACCAGACAAAAAATCAACCGCTTCTTACAAGACAAATGTATTTTATACGGTTTTCACTTCCAGCAGTTCAAATAAAGTGAAAATGATAATTTAGCTCAGTGTAAAAATGCATCGGTTTCAAGTGAAACGTTGTTATGAATTAACTTAAATAATTCAACATTTTTTAGCCTGGTTCTTGTAAAAAAGATGTTTTTAAACTATTCTTGCGTTGGATCGGATTTTTTCACTCAAAAATACTTAAATAGGTTCTTCTAACGAATTTGCATGTTTTTATCCGATTATTGCTTTCAATCTAACTAATATCAAAGACATCATATTATCAAGATATCCAGTTGTCACATTTCACGAACAGCGCCCTCAGACGAGTCTGCATCGATTCTCGTACATAGAAATAGGAGAGAGAAATGTAAAATTCGTGCACACGAAAATAACAGCACTGCGCACCTATACAATTGACATATCGAATACTAGTTTTTGTATTTGATTGAACAAGTTATGCGAATATGATTCATATTGAGAATAATACGATTATTATATTTGATAAGTCCCGGGTTGGCGGTTCAATGTTCGA